>NW_007247468.1:189487-265979 GCF_000164805.1 Carlito syrichta
CAGGTGGGTCTCGAACCTGCGGGCTCAGGCAATCCACTCACCTCAGCCTCCCAAAGACGCAGGATTACAGACTGAGCCACCAAGCCCGGCTGTTAGTGACTTCTAAGCACTTCACTGCTCCATAACTTTGCTTTTATAAAGTACTCAATACATTCTGGGTAAGAAATGATTTGGTGGCAGGTCTCTGTGGATCAGGCTCAGTAGTACCCATACTGTCTGAGCATCACACATTTATCCTTTAATTTTCCACCATTAAGCTTACTCCTCTAGACTTGAAGCCTTATTTCTAAAACATGGAAAGCTATGGTTTCCTTTCTCTAAATGGCTAAGGAAAAGAGGAACCTCTCAGAAGAATGTCCTCAGGGCTTTGAAATGTTTGAAAATAATCGCTTTTCCATTAATGCACAGACTAACATATTTTCCCTGGTATTGAATGCCACCTTTCAGCACTGAAGATTAACATACAGCCATAGCACTTAGCCACCTTCAAGGAAAAAGCAGCATGCATTATTCCTGTCTCAGTGGAGGAATTCTGCATCACATAGACAGGAGGGCAAGGACTGGACCTCTTAGAGGGGGGAAAACAAAATAAAGATATAGGCAAAAACTAATCATATCCATCTGAATTTTATCCAGGGGTCACTAAAAATGAATATATTTTAAGTGACTCAAATACTGATTACAACCTCTTTACCTCTATGATTATGTCTGCAGAATATCATTATTATGTGGCTATTCTGAGACAGACGCATGTATTCACGGCAAAAAATGACAAGCATAGGCTCCTTCTGTCTCTATGGTAGCAAACTGTTGCAACTATCACAAACATGTATGAATGGGTTTGATTTCTTCAGTGGTCACACTGCTAAGAGCCCAGTGCTTTTCCTACTATCCCACGCTGGCATGTCATCCTGAATAGCGGTCCTGATAAGGTCTCCTTAACTTAATGGTAAGTTAAACATGCATCAAGTCATTGTTTCTTCATATGATTTACAAAGTAGACACTATTTTTATCCCCCCCCCCAAAATGAGGACACTGAGGTACAGAGAGCAGAAAGAACTGGCCTTGGATCCCACCAGCTTTGATGTGGTATAGCTAGGATTTGAACACAGATCTGTCTGATTTCAGGCCCTATCTACTATTTACTTACTTGCCATTACCATGTACCCATAAGAGTTGCCCATCCTTGTAGGTTCAAAGCGGCTCAATAACAAGCCACATGCTAATGCTTACTTGCTCATGGTAAATGTCTAGCAATGGGAACACAGGAAAGCATATAGTTCCCACTTGACGCTTGGGGCTGAATGGAATGAACTTCCTCTGTATTTAGACCTCTGTATTTGCAGGATGCTACACAGGGAAAGAAGCAATAGTTACAAGTTCTTGACTGGCTGAGTCCAATAAAAGGCATGCCCGCATCTATGACTGGCACTAAAAAGAAACTATGACCTTGAGAATGAAAGAGAAATAAATCCCAAATTCCAGGTGGCTTCACACAAAGTCAAAACAGCAGGCTTCAAGTGTCTTCAAAGGAAAATAGCTGCTCAAGTTGCATGGCCAACCACTAGGATGAAACGAATGAATGTCCACTTAATGAAAGACAACAATGGACTTCGCTAACCACAGCCTGTGGGTTTGTAAGGTGAGGCTATAGATTTGGCTCACACTGAATTTACTAGAGATAGTACTCTAGATAGTGCTCAGAGACAGAGATCTGAAAATAAATAGGACAAGGCCTGTCACCTCAAAGAATTCTAAAGAAACCGAAGAGACAATCTGTTATATAAGAGACTTCTTATGCTTCTACAAAGAGATACATTATTATCTACCATTTACAAATGAGAAAACTGTAGTTCAGAAAGGCTGAGTCATTGTTCAAGTTTAAAAAACTACAAAGTGGCAGAACTAGGAATCAACCCTAGGTTTTTTTAGACGCCAAAGACTTTGATCTTAACCACTAAGCTTTACTGGTTCCAGTCTCAGAAATAATTATACTACATAAGCACCATTGTAAGCATGACAACAGGGAAAGTGCAAGTCAACAGGAGCCAACAAAAAAAAAAAATGGAATTCATCTGGGGGTACGAAGGCAGGGCTTCAACCTTCACAAGGCTGAATCAGGTTTTGAAGCTTACACAATAGTTCATCAAGCAGTTAAAAAAGTTGAACATTCAAATCAGGAAAAACTCAGAAGCACAGAGGCACAAAAGAACACAGCCCACTAAGGAGTTGCAAGCAATTCTGTCCAAATAATTATATAATGTGATACTAGGAATAGGAGTAACAAATTGGTTGCAGGTGTAGGCAGGAAAGAGGCTGAAGGGTCATACATATACATGTGTTGGTGAACATTACACACACACTCATGCATGCATGCACGTGCACACACGTATCTTTTCATGTGCTCTTCCCAGAGCAGGAACTAACTTGCGCTTTATGGACCCCTGGTGTGAGTGAAAACAAGCAGAATCCAGCTAAGGCCATCATTGACTTTCATGGGGCCATTCAGCTGCAAACAGCCCAGTCTCCTGACACTGAGTTTGGATAAAACACCCACACATGTTTATTTGTCATTTCTCCCTGCTCAGAAATAACTACCCAACTAGCTAGCATGTAAAATGTGGCGTGTTTTGCACCTGTCATTTTCTAGGAGGGCTAGCTACAATCACAAAGGAAATGAAGCAAAGTAGAGAAAGAATAAAAACCAAACATAAAACATGAGGGCCTACAATCCCTTTACATAGAGGAAAAAAAAAAAAAAGACTGTATTTCCAAATCCAAGGAGGCAAGAAACATACACCTAGTTGACTTTGTTCCATCCAACAACATAGCATGACAAGATGGACAATGAATCAGATGAGGAGTCAAGAGAATTTTTACTGAAATCCCATTCAGGCTCTGAGTCACTATATGACTTGGAGTACATCACTTAATCTTTCTGAGCCTCGGTTTGCCATCTGGAATGGGCACAATATGTCTAATGGTAAGTTTCTGATAAGGATTAAATTTAAAAATGCATAAAAAGTATTTACACACAGTAGATGACAAATTGTACTTATTATGGCAACTTGAAAGTTTGTTAACATAATCTAAAATTACTTTTGACCCAAATGTATTTTTTTTAAACATGAGAGGAGGCTTGAAGAGAGTGTGCCTAAGCTTAAAAGCCTGAATGCTTCTAATGGTACCAATAACAGCAGCCCTTGTTTATTGAGCATCTGCCAGAATGCCTTGCACTCTCTCACTTAGACTTCACAACCACTTTAGGGCATAGGCACTGCTATCACCCCGATTTCACAGACAAAGAAATCACATAAATTAAATAATCTGCTTAAAGATAATACAGAAAGTAATGGAAGGAATAAGATTTGAACCCAGACATTCTAGTAATTTAGAGCCTTTCCTGACGTACCTATTTAGAATTGATTTCTTCTAGGGTGTGACATCTAATTTTATGTGTCAATCTGGAGGATATTTTGGATGAAATTAACACTTAAATCAATAGACTCCGAATAAAGTAGGTTACTACCCATAATGTGGGTGGGCTTCTTCAAATCAGTTGAAGGTCTGAACAGAACAGATCAGCCTCCACCGACAAGAGAGAATCATCCAGCAGACTACCTTCAGAATTCACCCACATATTCGACTTTCCTGAGTCTCAAGTCTGCTAGCCTCAGCTGCAAATTTTGGAATTGTCAGCCTCTATAGCTGTGTGAGTCAAATCCTTGTATACATCCTACTGGTTCTGTTTTTCTGGAGAAGCCTGAAAAATGCATGGAGGTTTTCAATTTCACCCTCTACCCTCTTTTCTTACCTTTTCAACTCAATGTATTCATCAGATATTTACTGAGTGTTCCACATGTATCACACAGGGTGCTAGACCTGATTACATAGTTGAAAAGATGTTGTCTCTGTCTTCAAGGAGAGTATGATTGTTCCTTCTTGTTCTGCCCATTGTCTGCCATGCCTTGTTAGTGCATCCATCTCCTCTCTGGATTACAAGATCCTTAAGACGAATGGGAAGTCTTCTTTGTACAACATCAAATACAGAGCTTTCAAGACAACAGAGCAATGCCCATCAATGTTGGTAAAATGAATACGCTTGTCCTGTTTTTCTTAGTTTTTGTTTTGTTTTGTTGCCATTTAGTGAGTATGTGCAAGGCTCCATACTAGAGGCTCAGCATTCATTGTTATTTCATTTTGTCCTAATTTTAAGCAACAGGGAGAGAGATGCCAGGAGGTTAGGTAGCCTGCCTGAGGTCATACAGAGTTATTCACACTCTGGTCTGTCTGAGTCCAAAGCCAGTAGACTTCTCCCCACTGCTTTTGCAATAGCTCTCTGCTCCTTGCCCATCCAAACAATGAATAACAGATGAGACCTGGGATGAATGAGCACCCCCAGAGCTCCGGGGCCTTCCGCCAAACCTCACAAACATACAACTTCATAGCTTACATGAGGTGAAGTATAAAAATGAAGGCAGTCGGATATTATCTATAAACACCTCAAAGCTTTTTTTCCTTTCATTTAAAAATTCTCTAGTAATTGTTTTTTCTGCAGTTAATCATAAAAATGAATCACCTCAAATTTCTGAAAAAAATTATCCTTCAAAACCTGTCAACTTTGTGCTATGAATTCATTTATTATAAGACCACATGATGCCTCCAAGTACTGCATTTTATTTAAACGTGACATTTTTTCACTCTGTTTTGATTCCACATCTGAAAATCGCTTCTATCCATCTTTCATTGGAGCCAAACATAACTATTTTGCTCACTGAAACATTACATACAGATTCAGCATCCTAGAATCAAATTAAAAAATAAAAGTAAAGTAGTATCTGGCTGACATTCATAGCATCATATCCAGAGAGACCAAAGATTTGAGAACTGCCTTGAACCTACTTTCAAGATAAAAATCAATCAATCCTAATTCTTTTCGAACTTAGATCATTTTTTAAAATCCAAAGACTTTATATGGGCTGGTTTTTCTTTTTTTGTGATTCAATTTTGGAAATTGTTCACTATTGTGATTTTGAAAGGGGTATGGCATCTTCAATGAAACTACCAGACTCAGTTGGAGCATTGATGGTGATCAATGATTTTCCGTATCATTTGCTATTGGGTTGAAGGTGGGAGTTGGAATGCACGCTACATATTTACATTCCCCACACTGCATCATTCCCTTTCTAAATAGTGCCAGCAAATAGGCACATCCAATATTGTATTACTTCCTTCTTTTATTCATGGTGATGTTACACACAGGCCCTGAGAGTCTGAAAAGGAAGCATTACCCAAGTTCTAAGGATGAAGGGAACTCTGACCAATCCATGCTTTCTTTGCTAATGAAAGACTCATGCATAAGAGTTACCATAACTAGAGAGAAGCAACAGGCATGAAAAGGAGTAAATCAACTGTCAATGGTTAGGATCTGAAGGATTGTAAGCTGTGATTAGAATTTTCAATCAGGACTCCCATGATTAATCATGTTATTGGGGAAGGGGGCATACTGAGAGAAATTTGTACAGGAATATTCCTCCAGCAGCCCTGTCATCTCCACAGTTAGGAAAGTTAAGTCCCTAGAGGGCACAGAAAACTCAATGTCTTATTGAACTAAAGAATAAAACTTTAAAATAGCAGTCCCCAACTTTTTCAGCATCAGGGACCAGTTTTCAGGAAGACAATTTTTCATCATGGGGGGGATGTGCAGTCAAACCTCACTGCTAATGTTAATTTGTATTTGTAGCCATTCAGCTCCACCTCAGATCTCATAAGGATCTCAATTAGATTAGATTCTCATAAGGAGTACACAACCTAGATCCTTTACATGCACAGTTCACAATAGGGCTTGCACTCCTATGAGAAGCTAATGTCATTGTTGATCTTACAGAAGATGGAGCTCAGATGGTAATGCAAGCAATGGGACTGGGATGTGGCTGTAAATAACAGATGAAGCTTTGCTCATTTGATCCCTGCTTACCTCCTGCAGTGTGGCCCTGTTCCTAACAGGCCCCAGACTGGTACCAGTTCACTGCTTGGGGGTTGGGGACCCCTGCTTTAAAAGATCTGCTAAAGGGACAAATGTGTGCCAGGATAAAACAACTGTGTGTTCTTCTGCACAATACCCAAATTAACGTCTCCACAATGCCCAAGTTAATGTCTCTAAGATACAATCCTGATAAAAAACCTGTTTTCCTCCTTCCCTTTTTTCCTCTTCTCTTTTTTCCTTCTCTTTTGCTTCTTCCCTTCCTTTCTTCCTTCCCTCTTTTCTTCTTCTTAATGTCCTTCCTTCTTTATTAAATTCATTTCCTTCCTGAATTATTTTCCTTACTTTTCATCCTTCATTCCTAGCTACCTACTTATCTATATGATTTCCTTCTGTCCAAATTTATTAAGTACTTACAGAGAAAATAATACTTGATTGAAAAATTCAGTCTATTAACAGTGGGTCACCCACACACAGACAACCCAATATAGTGTAAAATAGAACACTGGTGCTATGGGGTTACAGTGGAGCTAAGGGAGTAGTATTAATTAGTATGAACACTTTTAGAAATGTTTGCTAGATGAGGAAGAAGTGATTACCAGCAAAGGAAACAACACTGGCAAATGCATAAAGTCAAAAAGATGTGGTATTTTCAAGAAAATGTAGGGAGATCTGTGGAGTTGAAGCATTATTTATGGGGGAGTAATATGAAATGAGTTTGGAGAGGCAGACCAGACTCTGTTACAAAAAGCTTTGTACATAGGACTTTAGGAAGGCAACAGAGATAAATAATAGGCTCCAAGCATAAGTGGTGGTGGTGACTAGTTTTTTAATCAATTAAACCTCAATAAATACATATACATACACACGACCTCTCTGAGCATGCTATTTAAAATTGCAACCTTATTCACTAGTTATTCCTCTTCTGTACTTCATTTTTTTTCCTGTTGCACTTATCACACTTGCTTATTAATTTACTTATTAATTTTATTTGTTGTCTATCTGCCTCCACTGAAGTGTAAGCTCCATGAGAACAGGGATTTGGGGTTTGTTCACTGCCATATTCCTTGCAACTAGAACAATGTTTAGCTTGCAGTGGATTTTCAATGAATGTTGAATGAATACAGTCTTTTCAAGATAGCAAAATTCAATTACTTCAACATTTTATCTGAAGAAAAGCCCTTGCCTTTATAGTGGACACTTTATCTAAATTTGTTCAGTCTAATCCTCTGATCTGTAGCATGCAAGTAAAATGTCTACTTTAAAAGTAGTTATGAAAAGTTATGCAAAGAACTTTAAAATGGTAACTGACATATATATTATGACTTCAATAAGCTTGAACTTTTACTTTATGTTTTTGTTGCTATCACATTTACTTCCACTCCTTAGGAAGCTTCTAAGGGCATGAACTGAGTCTTAGTCATTCAGCACACACTGGAGCTTAATAAATGGCTTCTGACTCATGGAATCTAGACCATCAACCCAATGGATTCCCTCATTAGTTCAGAAAGCAAGTAATCTCCCTATGATATTTCCAAATATTGCAATAATCTCTATTAGGACAGAAAGAAGTCTTGTAAATGTAATGCACTTTCCAAATATACAGTTTGCAGGACCAAAGCTCAGCTGTGGCCACATGAGGGTTCTAAAGCTACATGTTCATGCTTTCTGGGGGGACTAATACCATCTGTCATGACACCATCCTATAACTACAATAGCAATTTGTAATATGGCTTTGAAATTGTAACTGTCTCTGACAACAGACCATAGCCATTTTAACAGAAAAAAATCACCACTGTAAAAGTAGTACTGGGTAGTGGTAAACAGCTTGGGATGTAATCCCCAACTCCTAGGTCTGAGTCCCAACTCTGCCTCTTTCAAACCAAATGACCCAAGAGAGTTCCGTTGTCTCTCTTTGTCTCAACTATACATTGGGAACAATAACGACTCTATAGAGTAACTACATGGATTAACTGAATTCATCCTGAGCAATTGAATAGTACCTGTCACACAGTACAAAAATCTTCTCTTGTATCATCAATACAGCCTAGCACACAACAGATGCCCAAGCTCTGCTTACTGAATTGACACTTTAATATGAACACATCTTAACTTCCTTTTAGTTGACCAATGAAAATGTTAGAAAAATGACTTACTTATGCCCAACTCTAACCCTAACCTTGCTCAAAGAAATGTATTTTAAAATGCTGATAACTCAAAAGGCTCTGCCCCTTCCTGCATGATTTGAGGCATAACCTTTAAGTGCAGACCCTCAGTCTCTTTACCTGTAAAACTCACCTATCATCCAGAGTTGCTCTGTGGCTTGATAAAGTGATGTCTGGTGTGATACTTTACCAACCCTAGAGCACTATAAAATACTAGGTGGCTTCTTCAACTTCTTTTATCAATGTTTTATAGTTTCTATTCTAGAGATCTTTATAACCTTTGTTAAATTTATTCCTAAGGCTTATTTATGTTTTTGTAGCTATTATTGTAAATGGTATTTTTTCTTGATTTCTTTTGCAGATAGCTTACTCTTAATATAGAATGTGAGTTTTGTATGTTGATTTTATATCCTGCAACTTACTGAAATTGTTTATTAGTTCTAACAGTTTTTGTTGGAGCCTTTGAAAATTTCTATATATAAGATCAAGTCCTCTGAAACTGGGGACAATTTAATTTCCTCCTTTCTAACTTGGATTTTTTATTTCTTTCACTTGAATAATTGATCTGGCTAGGACTTTCAGTACTATGTTGAGTAGAAGTGGTGAAAGCTGGCATCCTTGTCTTGTTCCAGATCTTAGAGGGAAAAAAATTCAACTTTTTCTTGTTCAGTATTATGTCAGCTGTGGGTTTGTCATGTGTGGTCTTTATTGTGGGCTTGTCATATATGGCCTTTATTTATATATTGTTTCCATATCAAATTTGTTGAAAGTTTTAATCAGGAAGGTATGCTGAATTTTGCCAAATGGTTTTTCTGCATATATTCAAATGATCATATGGTTTTCCTTTATTCTGTTAAAGTGATGTATCCTGTTTATTGATTTGTGGGATTAAAAAATATTGAAGACACAAAAAGTGCAAAGATATACTATTTTCATGGATTAGAAGAATATTGTTAAAATGATCACTCTACCTAAGCAATCTACAGATTTAATGCAGTCCCTATCAAAATACCAGTAGCACTTCTCACCAAAATTTTTCTTAAAACTCATGAAATTCATATGGAATCACAAAATAACCAGAATTGCCAAAGTAATCTTAAGTGAAAAGAACAAAACTGAAGGTAACACACCACACAACTTCAAAATATACAGCAAAGCTATTGTAACAAAAATCATGGGTTACTAGCATAAAACAGATACACAGATCAACAAGACCAAGTAAAGATCCTGGAAATAAATCCACTCATTTGCAACCAACTGATTTTTGACAAAGGTCTCAAGAACACACAATGGGGAAAGGCTAGTGTCTTCAATAAATAATACTAGGGAAATTGGATATCCATATGCAAAACAATAAAACTAGACTTTTATCTCTCATCATATACAAAATAAACTAAAAATGAATTAAAGACTTAAATATAAGATTTGAAACTATAAAAGCATCCGAGGAAAACATAAGGTAAAAGTTTCATGACATTGGTGTGGGCAAGGATGGTTTTGATAGAATCCCAAAAGTATAGGCAATAAAAGCAAAAACAGACAAATAGGGTTACATCAAACTACAAGGCTTCTGTACAACAAAGGAACCAATCAACACAATGAAGAGACAACCTACAGAATGAAAAAACATATTACAAACTATATATCTGGTAAGGGGCTAATACCCAAAATATACCGGGAACTCAAACAACTCAATAGCAAGCAAACAACCCAACTGAATAGACATTTCTAAAAGAAGAAGATATACAAATGGCCAATAGGTATATAAAAAAGGCTTAAAATCACTAATCATCAAAGAAATGGAAATCAAAATCACAATGAGCTATCCCCTCACCCAACTTAGAATGACTATTATCAAAAAGACAAAAGTAATAAGCATTGGCAAAGATGTAACGAAAAAGAATCCCTTATACATTGTTGGTGGAAATCTAAATAGAACAACCATTATGGAAAATAGCATGGAGGTGCCTCAAAGAATTAGAAATAGAACTACCATATGATCCAGCAATCCCACTACTGGGTATATACCCAAAGGAAATGAAATAAATATGTTAACAAGATATCTGTACTCTCACATTTATAGCAACACGTTCACAATAGCCAAGATATAAAATCAACCTAAGTACCCATAAATAGATAAATGGTTAACAAAAATGTAGTCTATATACACAATAGACTACTATGTAGCCTTAAAAAAGAATGAAATCCTGCCATTTGTGACAACATAAATGAACTTGAAGAATATCGTGCTAAGTGAAATAAGCTAGGCACAGAAAGAAAAATGCCACATGATCTCACTCATATGTGGAATCTAAAAAGTTGATCTCATAAAAGTAGAATATAATGGTGATTACCAGAGGCTACAGTGCTTAGCAGGGAGAAGAAACAGGAAGACTTTGGTCACAAGATACATAATTAGTGTTATACAGAATAAATAAATCTCAAGAGATCTATTGTACATCAGGGTGACTATAGCTAATGACAGTAAATTGTATTCTTTAAAAATGCAATGAGTGGATATTACGTGCTCTCACCAAAAAATGACAACTATGCAAGGTAATAATACATTTGCTTTGTTTTGTTTTGTTTTGTTTTGTTTTGTTTGAGTTGGAGTCTCACTCTATCACCCAGGCTGGGGTGCAGGGACACACTCTCAGCCACCACAGCCTTGAACTGCTGAGTTCAGGCAATCCTTCTGCCTCAGTCTCCCAAGTAGTTGGAACTGCAGGTGTGCGCTACACCCAGCTTAGTTTTTTATTATTATTATTATTTATTGTAGAGACAAAGTCTCACCATGTTGCCCAGTCTGGTCATGAACCCCTGAGCTCAGGCAATCCTCTCATCTTGGCATCCCAAAGTGCTGGGATTATAGGCTTGAGCCACTGCACCCAGCCTACATTTGTTAATTAGCTAGATATAACCATTTCATTATGTATATATACTGCATAACAACATGCTGTACACAATATAAATATACAATGTTATACCTTTAAATAAATTATTAAATTAAAATTTGAATTTTTTAACCCCCCCCAAAAAAACTTAGATTTTCTTACAAACAGAAAAGCCCCCGTCACTCAACAAAATAAAGGGTTAAAAAAAACTGCACATCAGACTATTCTGTCTTCTTATATTTGTGCAAAATTAAAATGACTCCTTGCAGAATCCAATTTGGATAAGCCCATGTCAATACTACTAATACAAGCCATCACTAATGACAAGATTGATAGCTCAGGAGGGCGAGTCATTTCATGTTCACTGTGCATCGTATTTAATTCGCCAAAAGGAGTTTGTGTGTATAATTAATGCGCTTTTCTTCCTGCCTTCATTTGGAAACATGTAAAGGGTCTCTAGGGAATTCTGTAAGTTAGAAACAATTAATAAAATAAAACCACTTAATTAAAGAGAATAATTGCAGCCTATTTTACACAGAAAATGGAAGGATAAAAATCACTTTGGAAACACAGTGTACGAAAATTGTTGAGTTTTAAAAGAAAAAACCATCCGCAGACAGAACACATGTAAGTCATGATAGTGGACCAGTTTCTCAGGCCTTTTGTTCTGGGATGATTTAAATCCAACTGACTTGATATGTGTATGAAATGCATGAGTATTGGCCTTCCAATGACAAGGCTCATTCTTATGTAGGAAAACTTTATTTATTCATTATTTCAGGGCACTTTACAGCACCTTTCATATGCCTCTTATTATGTAGGGAACCATAAGTAAAAAAACAGCCCTCTCCCACAGTCTTCCAGAAATGTTCCATGTAGTTAGAGGTAGAAAGAAGTCCATATACACACATTAAAATGCAGAGGGATGAATATTGTGAGGGAACAGGGGACACCACAGAGCACAGAGGGAGGGCTCCCATTTCAGGCTAGAAGAAACAACAATGTTTTCAGACATCCTGAGTTTTCAGAGAAGACAAATGAGCGTTTAGCAGCATTGAAAGGAGAAAATGCAATTACAGATGTAACATCATATACAGAGACACAGATACATGACTGCACATATTGCTTTGGTGAATTATATAAAACTCAGTATAAGCCAAGAAGAGAGTATATGTTTTAGAACAGAAAAAGATGAAGCTAGAAACCAGATGGGGAAAGAGCACAGACATGGAATCAGATAACTACTTCAGATCACATAATTACGTGACTCTGCATGTATGTAACGTCTCCAGGCTTCAATTTTCTCTTGAATAAAAGTAGAATTCCAGGAACACCCAGATGGTAGTATGATATATCATGGTTCCCAATATTTGCATCATTCCAATAAAAGGATTATTCATCTTTACTTTTTGCCAGGTTCCTGCCAGTAACTCAAGGTTAGATGAAGAATATTCTCTGCCCCATTGTCAGATTTGGCCATGTGACTTACTTTGACCAGTGGACCCTGAGTAGACATAATGTACACCAAAACTGAGCAGAAACTGTAAAGACATATATGTCATTCAGTTGAGACACATATGTCATGCAGTTCTGCCCCCTGACATGAGAACCCAATAGCCCAGATGGGGCTGTTCCCAGAGCCTGGATTCCTAGAATGAACGGACTTTTGGAACAGCGTTAAAGAGAGTGGTTTTCAGCCTGCAGAACTACTGAAATTCTGGGGTAGCTTGTTACTACCACTGATCATCAATACATCAAAAGATCACCGATACATAGATAAATGAATAGCATTTAAAAAGAAGACAAACCGGTACTGATATAAGAATTTTAAAAAAATCATGATAAGTGTATGCATAGGATAGTATTAAAGATTCAGTAGCATATGTAAAGACATTTAGCCCAAGTTTGGCATTTAATCAATGTTTTATTTCTTTACCCTGGACCTTCCAGTAAGAAGCAAAAGTCTTAGAATTAAACAATTACAAATATGGACATGCCAAAGCATGCAAATATTAATTTGTTCCATATTATACACCTGCCACCAGATTTAATTGGACGTAGTCCAGTCTGGCTCTCATGCTTACTTTGGGAAAGTTCTTAACCTATTTGAACTTCAATGTTCTCATCTGTAAATGAACAAAGCAATACTATCTATTTTAGCAGTTCTGATAGATTGGTTAAGCCAGGTGAAGTCTTTAAAAGAGAGGGTAATATGCAACACGGGCTCAATAAATGTGAACCATTGTTAGTATTTATTTATATTGTTATTCAATAATTATAAACGTATTGCAATTTACATAGGAAGATTACTTCTATACCTTCTCAGTGCCACCAACTATACAACACCAAGGTTTAAAGTGTTTAAACTGATCAACCACTGAGATTATTTTAATGTGTGCACCCCCCCAAAATTCATGTGCTGAAACCTAATAACCCATGTGATGACATTAGGGAGGTGGGACCTTTGGGAGTAATTAGGTCATGAGGGCTGAGCCCTAGTGAGTGATATCAGTCGCCTTATAAAAGAAGACTTAGAGAGCTGCTTTGCCCCTTCCACCACATGAGGACACAACTTGAAGGCACTATCTATGAACCAGATAGTGGGTTCTCACCAGATACCAAATATGCACACGCATTGATCTTGGAGTTAAGCTGTTTATAAGCTACTCAGTTTATGGTATTTTGACACAGTAGCCTGAGTGGACTAAAATGCCCACCCAAAATATACACACATAAGCACACAAACACACACATGCACACACTATACATAATAAATACTTTATCCTTTACAGTGTTTCTGTCACCATTTTTGAATAAGTAATAGGCAAAGTTGTTTTTAATTCCTTTGAAAACTTTCAGAGAAAAGACATAATAATGAAATATTTGGACAAAGTACAGTACAACTCACAACACAGGTTCCTACTTTTTGTTTCTTAGGTGAATTCTTTACAATGAATTTCCATTATAATTTCACACCTCCAAAATATTTAGTCAGATCATTTAAAAGTGACCAGTCAGAGCCTTTAAAAGTTTATTCATTCATAAGGAAAATGGATCTATTTCTTTGTCTTTAAATGGTCAGTTGCATCGGTGTGTTGTCTTGGTGACTTTAACATCTAAGTCAGTGGTTTTTAAACTTCTGAAACTTCCTTTCATAGTGACAGAAACCAGACAAATGCATGTCAAGAATTCAGAATTCACAGCCAACATTATGCTTAATGAACAGCAGTTGAAAGCATTCCTCCTACGAACTGGAACAAGACACGGATGCCTACTCTCACCTCTCCTGCTTAACATAGTGCCAGAAGTCCTAGTCAGAGCAATCAGGCAGAAGAAAATCAGAAGTATCCAAATAGAAAAAGAGGAAGTTAAATTATCCCTCCTTGCAGATGAAATGATTCTATACCTAGAAAATCCTAGAAAACCTGTTAAAAAAAACTCCTCACACTAATAAACTACTTCAGTAAAGTCTTGGTCTACAAAAAAAAATGGGCAAAAAACAGTGGTATTTCTATACACCAACAAGCGTGCTGGGAACCAAGTAAAAAACACAGTCCCTTTCACAAAAAATAAAATAAAATAAAATAACTTACCATCCATCTAACAAAATGGTGAAAGGCCTTTACAATGAGAACTACAAACACTCCTCAAAAAAATCAAAGATGACACAAACAAATGGAAGAGCATCCCATGCTCATGGATTGGAAGAATCAATATTGTCAAGATGTCCATCTTACCCAAGGCAATCTACAGATTCAATGCAATCCCTATCAAACTACTAGCATCATTTTTCACAGACCTAGAAAAGACAATACAGAAATTCACATGGAAGCAGCAAAAGCGCTCCACAGCAAAAAGAACAAGGCTAAAAGCATTACATTTCCAATCTCAAACTTTACTACAAATCTACAGTACCTAAGGCAGCATGGTACTTGCACAAAAATACATATATAGACCAATGTAACAGGACCAGAAATAAAACCAGAGAGCTTCAAACAACTCATTTTTTTTTAACTTTTAAATTTTTTATTTTAAAGATGTAGGGTACAATTAAGGGTTAGGTATACAAATGTTCATTATGCAGATGCCCTTGTTGATGAAGTGTGCCCCTCCCTCCCCTGGCAGTTTCCCTCAACTGCCAATCCCACCCCCCTTCCTCTGGCAGTTTCCCACTACTTCCAATCCCTTTCTTATAGTATTATGATAATTGTTCCAGGTCCACTGATAAGTGAGAGCATATGGTACTCTGTTCTTTGTTTCTGTGATAGATCACTGAGTATGATAGACTCTAAATCCATCCAAGTTGCTGCCCATCGAAGCTGAACTGGATTAAAAAATGTAGTACATATACACAATGGAATATTATGCAGCCATAAAAGAACCAACTCATCTTTGACAAAGCCAACAAAAACCATATTTAGCAAATGGTGCTGGAAAAACTAGCTAACCACATGCAGAAAAATGAAACTGGACCTCTACCTATCACCATATACAAAAATCAATTCAAGATTAATCAAGGACTTAAATGTGAATCCTCAAACTATAAGAATCTTGGAAGAAAACTTAAGGGACACTCTCCTGAATTTATGGTCAAGTCCTCAAAAGCAAATGCACCCAAAGCTAAGATTAAAAGGTAGGACCTAGCCAGGCTCAGTGGCTCAGCCTGTAATCCCATGCCTTGGGAGGCTGAGGTGAGTGAATTGCCTGAGCCCGCGGGTTCAAGACCCACCTGAGCAACTTGGTGAGACCCCATCTCTACAACAAATGAAAAAATTAGCCGGGCGTGGCAGTGCGCGCCTGTAGTTCCAGATACTTGGAAAGCTGAGATGGAAGGATTGCCGGAGCCCAGTAGGTTGAGGCTGTGGTGGCCGGGAGCGGCCACTGCACTCCAGTCTGGGCGACAGAGTGAGACTCCAACTCAAAAAAAAAAAAAAAAAAGTAGGAACTTATCAAGCTAAAAAAGTTTTTGCACAGCAAAAGAAACCATCAAGAAACTAAAGACACAACCCTCAGAATGGGAAAAAACATTTGTAAGCCATACAAGTAGCTGGAACTACAGGCTCGTGCTACCACACCTGGCTAATTTTTGATAAATTGTAGAGACGAAGTCTCACCAAGTCCTCCAGGCTGGTCTCGAACCCCTGGGCTCAGGCAATCTTCTTGTCTTGGCCTCCCGAAGTGCTGGCATTACAGGCTTGAGCCGCTGCACAGGGCCTATTTTAAGCTCTTAAAAAATATTAGCTCCACCCCTCATTGTAGGACTCACGAATCTGACACCCAGAAAGGCGAGTGATGTGTCCAAGGTTGTACAGCTAGGCATGGGGGGATTGGGGAGGTGAAGTGCTGAGGGGCTTCATGGAGAGAGCTTACAAGGGAGCCAAGCGCTGTAGTTTGCAAACCAGGACATCTAGAAATAAGAAGTGCTAAAATCAGCTGATATTTGTTTGGGGTTCAGCTGTTCCACTGCACCAGCTGCTCAGAACTTTCAGACGCGATCTAGCACAGCACAGAATCACCCCATCCTATATTCATTCCATCAGCCTCAAATCTAATTTCAGTCATAGAGGTTTTTTTTTTTTTTAAAGGACCTAAAATTGAATATCCATTCCTATTTATAGTAAAGGGATATTTCCTAAGAAAGTGCCTTGTAAGGATTCAGATTTCTTTCCTCAGCAGTTTTCCCCCTTGGCCATTTTGGGTCTATTTTGATTTCTTCCCTGGTGGAAATATGTCTCAGAGGCTCTCACTGCTAAAAGGGTAGAAGCTTATCGACAGGTTCATGGCCATGGGGTGTGCCCAGGGCTGACATTAATGGGACAGGGCCCAAGAGAAGCCAGCACTGCCCAAACTTTGGGGATGGGAAGAAAATGTTCTTAATAGCAAATGCCAAGCATATTTCTAGGGGAGTAATGAAATGAAAATTCTAAAATTACTATATTGATAACATGGGGAATTACTTAAAATTAAAAAGCAAACTGTCATACATGTGATCTAATCACAGAGATGAGACAAGAGACTGGGTTACAGGTCACATACTTCCAATTACTAGCTGTGAATCACCTCAGGATCACCTTGCTTGGCACCCAGGCAGAGGCAAGTTATCAGACTCGATAATCTACCAAGACATTTTCAGCTTATGAATATAAACTAAAAATTATATTCAGCTTATATATAATAAGGGATGGGAGACTATAAGAATGCATTTCATAATAGCAAAAAACTGGAAACTAAGTCAAATGTCCCCTATCACTGGATCACAAAATAAAGAGATATTCTTAGAAAGGAATACTATACACAAGTGAAAATTAATGAACTATATTGGCACACATCAATATCAAGAAATCTTGAAACTATAATGAGAATCAAAGTCACAGGAAGAATTTATTATGTGATTCCATTTATATAAAGTTCAAAAGCAGTCTAAATAAAATGAAATAATAAACCGAATAGGGAGATATATGGAAAGACCTCAAGGAAATGATTAACACAAAATTCAGACTAGAAATTACTTCGGAAGGAGCAAGTGGGACTTTACTGAGGGCACTTAGGAGGCTTCTGGAGACTCATGACATTTTATTTCTTGGCCTGAGGAGTGGGCTCCTGGGTCTCTATTATTATGGTTCATTAAATCATCCACATATGTTGTCACAGACTTTTCTATATGTAATTCTGTAATTCACAATTAAAAGGTTATACCAGAAAAAATGAAGAGTCTAAAGAGTCCAAAAATTTTAAAAAGGACTACTATATTCCAACCAAATACATAATACACCATTACACCCCAAAACAGTTTGAAGACACAGTTAATAATATCTGCAGCTTCTCAATGAGGAAACAGTGGTTCTGAGAAGTTCAGTAAAGTGGAGAGGTCACATCCAGGTTAGGTCTCCTTGACTGCAAATCCATGTGCTCCATCAAACTAGGGTTTTGATAGAGCAAGCATAAATACCTGCCCCACACTAGAGAAGGAAAGAGTCTCAGAAAAATGCTGTGTCATGCTTGAGGTTGCCCAGGAATACATAAAGACAGAAGTAAACAATCTGACCCTAATGTCCAGGCTCCTCCCAGCATGCCTTGCTAAATCCTGTGGGCTTTAGGCAAGAAGAAACTGGCAATTACATGCTAGAAATCCACTGTACCTTGTAAATACTTTTTACGGCCGTTTAAAAATTTGCACCATTGCAGTGGTCAAAGCCTAGAAAATGAGTTTAAATCGAAAGTTTAAAAAGATTTCAAATACTTTTCAGTAACATACTATTTCATTATAAATCTTGGGAATGGCTTCTGTCATTTGACTTTTATATAACTTTAAATGCAGGCCTTCAAAAGAGAGCTATCACTATAAGTTTGGTCATAGCTCCGGAAGGGCAGTCAGGAGAACTCTGGGAATAAGAAGCAGACATATGCACAGCTGTGATGATCTAGGAATATAAAACAACACATTCCATCCCCTACTGAATAAGAACTCTCACTAGTGTAGATTTCACATCCAACTCCCAGATTGTTGCAACTGCCACAAATTCACATCTCTGATGGAATATAGTCATGGGTGCTCTGTTAATTCATCATTTTATGTACTTTTTATGTGCTAAGCAGCCATTCGACCAACATCTACTGAATTTCCACTATATGTCCATTGCTGTTCACATGCTGGGATAGGAAAGAATAATTAAGACTCCATTTTTATGAAAATATATAAATATATACTATGTATGTATATACATAGGCATGTATATGTAAACATGTATACTATACACATATACACACACACAAACATAGCTAAAAGATACATAGCTAAAAGATACATAGCTAAAAGATACATTTCTGGGAGCACCTAATGACAGGTAATTGGTTTCTCTTATCATCCAACTAATATTTACCAGGGTTCTGTTACTGGCTGGGCCGTACTAGGCCATGGAGTTACAGAAATGCTACAGCCCAGTCCTCAGGACTCATCCTAGAGGGGAAGTCAATAGAAGCTCAAACATCTGTAGTGTCAAGGATTACATCTGCATTTTGTTTTAAACTCTCAGAGATTCACTGCATTCTGTGTTTAGAATTTAGAATGTTGAGGAGCCGTGATTTGATGCTATTTTAACATAGTTTTAATGGCTTCTGTCCTCTGACTTTTTTTTTTTTTAAATTTTTTGAGTTGGAGTCTCACTCCACCACCCAGGTGCAGTGGTAGACTCACAGCCACCCCAGTGTTGACCTGCTGGGCTCAGGCGATCCTTCCTCCTCAACCTTCCAAGTAGCCGGAACCATAAGTCTTGGGAATGGCTTCTGTCATTTGACTTTTTTACAACTTTAAATGCAGGTCTTCAAAAGAGAGCTATCACCATAAGTTTGGTCATAGTTCCAGAAGGGCAGTCAGGAGAACTCTGGGAATAAGAAGCAGACATATGCACAGTTGTGATGATCTGGGAATATAAAACAAAATATTCCATCCCCTACTGAATAAGAACTCTCACCAGTGTGGATTTCATATCCAACTCACAGATTCTCAACCTGAGACTATTTTGCTCATCTCCTCCCCCACCCCATGGGACAACGTTTGAGAAGACATTTTTGATTGTCACAAGAGATGGGGGAGGTGCTACTAACATCTATGGAGTAGAGGCCAGGGATGCTGTTAAACATCCTACAATGTTATCTAGCACAAAATGTCAATATTACTGAGACTGAGAAATCCTGCTTAAGGTATGTTTCACCATTCTAAAGGTATCCAGGTCAAATTTAAAACTAGGGGATATTCACAGAATTAGAAAACTTAGCAAAGAGGCCTGCAGTTACTTTTTTTTTTAATCTAAAAAACTGAAGAAAAACTATTCAATTGAATTTGCATGGAAATAACAAACATTTGCAGGCATGCATTAATGTTTGCCTTACCCGAGAGGAAACTCATGGACATTTACAAATTATGACAGTTTCTTTATATATGCCATAAACTGGTATGTTTAATACCTCCTGACTCACAAAGAGGGAAATGGTGCCCAAGTCTGTCTCTGGATTTCCACCTTGTGGGGCCCACTATTTAAGACCTTACATCTCCCAGTTACAAGAAGAACTTATCTCCAGAAAGACACATGGGCCCTGAGGCCTAATTCAAGATTTGAGGAAGGTTGTAACTCAGGTATCAGACAATCAATACTCCAATTTGGAGTTTAGCACTTTGGAGCCTGAATGTTCAGATGCATACATAAAGGATCTGCTTATGATTGAGACCTAACTCATATTTATAATATAATCACCTAATAAAAACAGTAATGACCTCCGGCTGACTTTACACAGCGTGATTTGGCACACAAGCTCCATAAAAGGATTTTCACAGACCTTGCCTTCAAGAAAAAAATACATCTAAGCTCCTGTTTTTATTTTTTTTATTTTTTTTTCTATCAAGGCAGAAGAGCCTTGAAAAAAATACCATTTTGCTTTCAGAGTACCTGCATACACAATATGTACAGTAGATTATCTTGTAATAATATGATATTGGCCTCAAGAACTCTGCTTTTACACATGGCCTTTATGATGAATATAATACACTTCTTGGAGCACCTCCTTTTCAAGAGATAAACAACCTCTCTCCCCTTCCATGCTTACCCTAAAGAAGTAAATCAAGATGGTGACTGATTGAAATACTTAGCTCTGGCCTATTTGCGCCATCCCTCTGCCTCCTCTGACCAGCTTTGATGACCCCTTAATGATGCTCAACAGTGATTAAACTTTCACGACACAAAACAGGGCTGATAAGTTAAGTGAACAATTAACAGCAAATAAAGTTCTTTGGAAGGAAGAAAAGAGTGTGCGTGTGTATGTGTGCACATGCACGCGCGCGTGGTGTTTACAGCCCCCTACCCAACCACTCAAAGGCACAGTTGAAAGGAATTGGATTTAATGGGAAATAAAAGAGAATAACGTATAGCCGCACAAGTGCAAAACAGGGAGGTGTGGTTTAAAGAAATCTCAACTCTATAAGTTTATCTGCTTCCCAAATTGCCTATGCTCTACTTTTATTATCTATGATCTATTGTTTCCACAACTGAAAATTACTTCCTGAATCTATTAGCAAAAGTGGATGAAAGAAATCAGCAGTTTCGAATTCTGGTCCAAGCGGAATAAACCAGGGAGGGCGACTTCCCCGCCATGGGCACAGGCACGAACATATTTTAAGAACATAATCGCTAGGTTCTTATACAATTCAAGTTCATCTTTTCCCAATGCAAATTACATATCTGTGGCGCCATTCTGAAACACATATCAGAAGATACTTAAAGGATTATTAAAGAATTGGATACAATTTTCCCGGCCTCATTTCAGACCTCCAGGAAGCATATCCCAAAGGGGATAAAGAAATATGAACATTTTTTTGAGACCAGTACGACTGTTGATGGCAAAGCCTTTCTGTGGTACACCTAGGGAGACAGGTTTTTTTGCTGGAATTTGAATTTGCTGATACAGGATGTTAAGTTTACCCATGACAAATTAAAATAAGCAAACAAACAAAAATCTCTTTATGTTTTAACAGTAAACATTTGTTGAATACACGAACAAATGGATTATTTTCTGATCGATGATGAGGCTAAATGTTTTGGCAGTAAACAAGAAAAGAATAAACAAAAAGTCTTAAGAATGGATAATCATTTTTTTCAGAAACTATTATAATATAGATTACCCAACAGAAAAAAAGTTTTGTAATTCCAATGCCTTGTTTACTCATAACTCAAAAACATGTAAACCTTTATTCATTTCTTTTAAGCTTTTGTATTTAGAAAACTGTTATTTATTTCCTGGAAAGTAAGTTTTATATGGAAGTGAATGATCTTTCAAATTAATACCATTCTATTAACATTTGACATTTAAAAAATATTATCAGGCTGAGGTGAGTGAATTGCCTGAGCCCGCGGGTTCGAGACCCGCCTGGGCAACTTGGCGAGACCTCATCTCTACAATAAATCAAAAAATTAGCTGGGTGTGGTAGTGCGTGCCTGTAGTTCCAGCTACTCGGAAGGCTGAGGCAGAAGGATCGCTGGAGCCCAGCAGGTCGAGGTTGCGGTGGCCAGGAGTGGCCACTGCACTCCAGTCTGGGTGACAGAGTGAGACTCCAACTCAAAAAAAAAAAAAAAATTAATTAAATTAAAAATGTTATTACAAAGTAAATCACCTTTCCAATCACACTGAATAAATTTAGGTTTGTATTATTTGGAAATAAAAATTAAGTGTTTAAGCTGCAGAGAGCTTTACCCTCTCCAAGAGATTTAGCCAATTCCTTCCTCATTCCCTTTCTTCCAGGACTCTTTAGCCTCTCCCCCACAAACAGGACAAGTTGGCCCTGCCCGGGTGGCTCTTAAACCCTGGCTGTATATTACAATCATTTCTCAATCTTATATAAAATACCCGGGTCACACCCCCAGGGACAATGAGGTAATTGGTCTGGAAATGGCCTGTGCGTCAGTATTTTTTAGAAAAGATTTAGTGTTTAACCAGCACTGAAGACTCTGCCTTATCCTACAGCATAGCTACAGCCCACCCTTTCAAGCAAGAAGGTCGAAGGTGGCTGCCTACGGTCTCACAAGGCGTAGCATCCCATTCCTTAATGTGTGGGCCTGCTATGACCCACCACCTCTTCCCAAGGCGCAGGCTTCTGCCTAGTTCCAGAAACACTAATCATAACAACAGTACCTGCATTTAGTGCTTGTTTTGTAACTCTGATTTACAGGTCCCAAACCTTCTGTCTATCCCTGGCTGTGCACATGCAGCAGCTGATGGGGACAAAGGGACTCTTCATTATGCTAGAACAGAGCTTAACCTAAAGGAAACCCTTGACACAAGCAGGTGGCTGTCTCTTCTACTCATTTCCCCAAATATAGTCAAGCTCACTTGGTGATAAGGAATTCTTAGTAGCCTGCTAAGTGCTCAATCTATGGGATCTCATTGAATGCTTACAACAATCCTCCAAGTTAGACAACATTATTAGAATACAGAAGCAGGGGCAGAAACTGAGGTGAAGTCACTAGCCTCAGGTCACAGGACTAGGAAGTAGCAGGGGTGGGACTCCCATCCAACTCTGGCGACAAAGGCCATGTTTCAAACCACCCTTTATTAACCACCACAATAGCCAACTGGTACATAGTGTTTCCTGTGCCCAGACACTACACCAAGCTTTTTACACAGGTTAATACAACAAACCCCTATGAAGTTGGTCAGACAAGAAGACAGGGGCACAAACATGCAACAAACCAAAGATCACAATCCAGGCAGCCTGCCTGTAGAGCCAAAACTAAACCACTCGACCCATTCTCTTCTCAACTACCACACTAGAACCTACCTAGGTAACAATGGCTGCTATGTTCCTCTGTCACTGCTCTCAGCACACAGACTAAAACCAACTGAATATGAAGAACAGGTCTTCTCATTTCCATTTCCTTAGAATAAAATACAGTGCCTTGTATACAGTAGGCATTTAATACGAAGCTGCTCAACTGTTTATGTATTCCCTCATTCAGCAAACATTTTATGTATGCCTTCCGTGAGCTTCGAGGGACAAAATGATTAATTGAGTGTAGTCCCTGTCTCTGGGGAGTTTATAATTGTAGAGACATGGACACAGACAACTGCAATATTTCATGATGGATGCACTCACAGAGGTATGAACAGAGTGCTGGAGATTTCACAGCAACACAGAAAACACAGAACTGCCCTTCATTATGGTTCCACTGTCTTGTATTCCATATATACTCAAGCAATCTGGTACTTCTCTTAAAATTTTTCCTCAAATCAACCACTCTGCTCAACTGACTCCAAAACACCACAAGTTTTGAGACATATAGCCCCTGGTTGAACCCTTTCCTCTCCCAAGTCCCCGGCTTTTCTAATCTGTTTACATATATTTGCACTGATGGTCAATGGGAAGGGAGGCACGGTAGACTTGGACTTGTACACTGCAGGGAATTGTTGTGATGACGCTGACACTGGGGTGAAAGAATTTCTACAATGTTCATAGAAGTAAAACTCCATGTTTTTCTTTCAATCCATAGTATTTACCACTAGAAGATCAATAATGTGAAAATTTACGCTTCATGAATATAGCAATATTTGACTATTTTGCTCACTGCTGTACCACCAGTGCCTAGAAAAGTCCCTGGTAAATATTGGGTGTTCAATAAATATTTGTTGAGTGAATAAAGGAATACTTATTGCTTACATGGTTTCTTCCAGTGACCTGTGAATGTCTTAGGGACAGGAAAGACTTTATATCTCCAGTACTTAGCAAATTGCCTGGCACGTGGTAGATGATAAATAAATGTTTCATGAATGAGTGGATGAATGACTATATGGATAAAGAGATAGAAAACTTTTAAGACAAGGAGACTCATGTAAGAGTTTACTAGAACGTATCATCTTCAACTAGTTTTATTAAGGGCAAAGACAGGGCATTATCTGGCTTAATGGTTCTTTTCAACAAAATTTTTCATGTAAACACACACATACACACACTTCAATGAGTTATATTAAATCCACTTGGATGATATACATTTTATTATGGAGTCTAAGAAAAAGTTAAAAGGCATAAAACTAACAAGTAGTCTATTGGCATAAAGAAGTATTTCTCAAACGTGATCTAGGGTATACTCATATCGAATTCAACTAAGGCCTTGTTAAAAAATGAAGATATCTGAGTCCAACTCCCTATCTGCAGAATCAGAACCCTTGGGGAGAGGCACCCAGAAATAGGCACCTTGACAAGCTCCCCAGGTGATTCTTATACTCATAAAAATTGAAAATCATAGGTATACATATACAGCCTTCAACTCCAGCTATTGTGGCCAAGGATACATTTGAAAGCCAGAGAACTAGGCCGGGCTCGGTGGCTCAACCTGTAATCCCAGCGCTTTGGAAGGCCGAGGTGAGCAGATTGCCTGAGCCCGCGGGTTTGAGACCCACCTGGGCAGCGAGACCTCATCTCTACAATAAATCAAAAAATCAGCCAGGTGGTAGCATACGCCTGTAATTCCGGCTACTTGGAAGGCTGAGGCAGAAGGATCGCCGGAGCCCAGCAGGTCAAGGCTGTGGTGGCCGGGAGCGGCCACTGCATTCCAGTCTGGGCGACAGAGTGAGACTCCACTCAAAAAAAAAAAAAAAAAAAAAAGAAAGCCAGAGAACTATCCTTTCTAGTAAGTCTTCCCTCTTACTACCTGGAAAAGACTCAAAATGTAAGGCATTATAACTTACTATATGCTACCTAAGAACTTCTGTCAGTCAGGGGTTCAGCAAGACACAGATGGAGTCTTCAAGGCGGGTAACCTTAGAAAGGTTTGATAAAGGGACTCTTCACAAATATGTGGGTAGGGCTATTGGGAAAGTATAGGGCACAGTACACAAAACTGCAGGGCTGGTAACTTTGGGGAGCTGTTACCACCTCAAGGCCTGAGAGGATGGGAGGAGAAGCCATTACCAGAATCTAATGATAGAGGCTGGGTGGAAAGGGACATTCTACAGGACTGTGACAGCTGCTAAAGAAAAGCACCCAGACTCCAGTGATCTTGAAATGTAGGGGATGAGAAATAAACTTCACAACTTCACTTGTGCCCTTCCATAGGTCTCCTACAAATGTTCTGTGCTAGCCAAATGAACCAGAAAGCAGAGGGTAAGGAGGCTAATGGAATCATACGGGTCAGTGTCCTAGGGCACAGAGCAGGAGGGGAGCAGAATCAAGAGGGACAAACGAATGATGTCCAGCACTCCAGCCAAATCTCCACATCTCTCAAGAGCATTCAACACTGGCACTCTCTTTGTGACTTCTTTGCCAAAGGCGCATTGTCTCCAACAACTGGGATAGTGATTATATCATTACCCACAGTCCCAAAGTTAGTTTAGCAATAACAACAGAAACTGCTAATATTCTGCCTCTAAAAATGAGAAGCAGGCAAACAGCAAAGAAACAAGAGAGATTTTAGAGTCAAAAATCTAGTTTTAAATCCTGTGGAAATTTAGCCTCGAATTTGAATTTCTTTGTCAATTAGGAAACAGGTATAAATAAAGCCATATGCTTTCCCTACCTTGATATGTCTCCCATTATCATCACACAAGACGTGGGCATTAAGTGTCTTTGTGAAATTGCCAGGCCCTATAAGATGTAGGTTATATTTCCCTCAGTAAGTACAGTACAGATGTGCAAAGCTGTGCATTAGGAAGATGGAGCAACCGATTTTGTTTTCACACTCGGATGATCTGTGCCCAACTCAAAGACAAACCACAACATATGCTTTTATGTGAGTTTTCTTATTTTTAGCAATGCATTAGGGAGAAGAAGGAGTCACTGGAATGTACAAAATTTGGCAATGCTGCACAGAATGCCTCAGCAACTTGGAGGTGGGTTAAGAACATATGTTTAACAGTCTTTTTCATGAACCCAAAAGGAAAATAGTGAGGATGTCACAGCTTACTAAAATTCTTGCTACTTCAAGCATTTCCTACCTTTGATTAGCGTCTCTTCGAAAATAAATTAATTGTAGTGGAGTGAAAAGACTGCTGGAACAAATGTCAAAAGACCCAGCTTCCAGATGCTGCCTCTGTCTCCAGCTGAGCTATAAACCATGGGGGCTGGAGCAAACCGGAAGTTTCTAAGTTGTGCTGTGGGTGGGCCTAGGGTGGTTCTTAACAGTTGTATCAAGGTCTAACAAAAGGGCTTTGAAGATGAGGAAGAAGAAGAAGGTAGTGGGGAAGAGCTTCTAGTTAAGAAGCCTTTTCCTATTTCACACAGTAGAGTTATGTATGAGATCTCCTTCTTAAACAGGTTCATACTGCTTAAAGAATAAACAAACAAAAAGCACTGAGAAATAGATCATCTCTAAGATTTCTTACAATGTAAGATAAGACAGTTGTATACACTTAGCTCTACCCATTGCATTTGGAACTGTGAAGCTAAGAGCATTTACCCAAGTCTACCTTCCAGTAGACTAAAGCATGAACCACCATACTTAATGAAATTAAAAAGTAAGAATCACTTAACCCAGAGTGAAATTAATACTATGACTCATAGGCAGATTTGCTATGAATATTTGTTAGAATAAAAGTAAATTGAATCTTTCCCCCTCGAGTGTGGTTTGGCCACCATAGCAATAGTTTGATCATTACATGCTAATAACTGCCTGTGGTTGGAACCAGCAAGCCAGACCCCTATACTCAACCAAGCAAGTGCCCCAGGGTAACAAAAACAATGCTGTTACCAGCTGTAACAACTTCCCTCCAAAATGATGCAGACAAGGGCGAATGCACTATTACTCGTTGGATCAAGTCTGATCTCCAAGTCACCTATAGAACATGATTCCACTCTCAACATTTTGCAGAGATGTAGTAGAAAGATACCTAGACTTCATGCAGAAGATCAAGGACCTGCATTCAAATGCCACCACTCACTACCAGCAGGGCATTGAGTAAGATATTTTACTATGCTGATACCCGTTTTTCAATTTGCAAAATGGAAACAGTGATACTGGCTCATAGGTGAATCCACATGAAGCTCTTAGACGAGTGCTTGTCCCATAGTAGCCACTCAATAATAGTGGTTGTTTCAATAAGTTAATAAGTGTCAATAACTCTGCAAAATTTTAACAAAATATTCATCAAATATTTATTCTGTACCTAGTAAGTGCCAGGCATTATTCACTATTTCATTTCATCCCATAACAACCCTCTGAAGTCAGTATTAGTATTTCTATTGTATAGATGAGAAAATAGAGACAGAGAGAAATTAGTAACAACAAACTGAAGAGTAAAACCATCTGACTCAAAGCTATTGGGTTTTATATTTCCTTGAAGCAGCTATAAAGCTGATGCTATGTCACAAAGCCTCAAGTAGGAACTGACAAATAGCAGCTGTCATCATTAACATAAACATGTATATTGCAACACCGTTTAGTACCGTGTTTCCCAAACACTGGTCAATCAGATACCACCTTGTACTTTTTGCCATAGCTAGCATCTGTACCTTTACTTACTGAAGAATCTTCCTTAAAGTGGACATCATTTGAGATACTTCTGACTGGTACAAAGCCTGAAACATTGTGATGGAGGGGGTGATGGTGATGACATTGATGGTGGCAGTAATGGTAATAATGTGTTTTTTCTTATTTGTCTCACTGCATGCCAACACTGGGAACACAAAGGTGAAATGGCGTAGGCCTCTCAGCTCTTCCAGAGCTAAGTCTAGTGGGGAGACACAAAAACAATACCAAGCACACTCACAAATATGTTACAGCAGGAGCTAAGGACTGGGTCTGTCTAAAAGGAATCAAGAAAGACTTCACAGAGGAAGAATCCTTTGGTTCATAACATGCAGGATGAAGAGGAGTTGGATGAACACCCAGTTAATGGATATTCCCAACAGAGAGGCTGTGTTGGAGGCCCCCTCAAATTCCAGCCCTAGCACATGTCTAGCAGCACTTGAATCCATTTGCTGATTTAAAATGTATAAATTCATAGTTATGGGTCCCCTATGTACAAGTATGGGTCCCCTATGTACAAGTATGGGTCCCCTATGTATAAGTTCATGGTTAGGGTCCCCTATACTTCCTCCCGTGTCCTATAATATCAGTAAGACTGCCAGAGATGGGGGAAGGGAGAGAGATTCTCTTGAGTAATCTGCTTATTGTACAAAAATACAACCTCATGTTTCTTTGTCATTCCCAAAGGGATGCTTTTACACGACAGGCTAATCACCTGCAAAATTACCATGAAGAACTAGTTCTTAGTTACATACAAGCAGAACAGCATTCAAAGCATCTTCACATGGTTGGTTTTATAACTCAAGAAAGACGGCTCTGATTTAGCTTTTTTTTTTCCAATTCAATCTTAGGAGATAATAGAACAAATGGATATCTGTACCTGTCAAATAAGAGGGAAAAAGAAATAGAGGAAACAGGTCTTGGGTAATCAGTTCAAGCTTCTTACATCTAGTCATAGAGATAGTGTAATTATTTTGGAGTCCAGAGCATACAGCATAAGGCTCTTGAGTATTTTTATAGAGATGTTACTCTTAAAATACTGATGATGTGCCAATGTCTGTAGATTAAATACTGCCTGGTATCACAGAGCTGTATATATCACTCAGGCAGAATGCTTGTTGTGTTCTTTCTCTTTTCATATGGATGATTTCTATTTTGTTCAGGTCCAGGAAGCATCCCTGTCATATTCCAGCTAAACCTTCAGTGGAAAATTTTTGTGAGGAAACCAGTCTCCTCACCATTTTCTCCTGTACACACCATCTGCTTCAGCTAGCCTGCCATGTACGGAGGCTCCCAAATCCACCAAAATAAATCTGTGGTGTCTGTACAATCAATTCTCTAAGAATCTGACTTTACAGCTCCTCCACCCACATCCATCCCTTATTATTAACAATTGGGCATTGGTTTCAAGATTTATCTCAGAACCAGTAGTGTGAAATTCAACTTCAAGCTCACTGCTCTTCCAGACCTAAATGTCCCCTGCTCCTGGGGTGACCTGAATCTGATGAGCTTCCCAATCCTGGCTCAGAGTCCAGATGCTGAAGACAGATGTGGTTGCTTTTTGTTGGTCACAACAAAGAAGCTGCTGGATGACTTGTTTGTTTGTTCGTTCATAGGCATGAGCATGTGCTCTGGGGTTGAGGTTGTTAAATATGTCTCTAAATTGTACAAAGTGGGATAAATGCATTCATTCTCCTCCCTTGCCTTGTTTTTCTTGAGAGACACACCACCTTATCTGAGGATGAACCAACAAGGAGACTTGTGGTGTTTGGCTGGGAAGATTAATACCAAACCAATACCCTCTACACAACAGCAAGGAAGAAAAAGCAGAGAAATGGCTGAGAGTCAGACTGATTAGAAATCTCACTCTGCTAATCACTGACTGTGAGCCCCTGGCCAAGCTACTTCAACTTGGTGAGTCTGTTTCCTCTTAATGAGGATGAATTCTTACCTCCCAATGTTGATGTGAGACTCTTCATTTATTCATTCACTCTCAACAAATATTTATTGAGTGTTGTATTTGTTTCTACTGCTGCCATAACAAATTACCACAAACTCAGTGGCATATAACAACACGATTTTATTATTTTCACTGCTGTAGGTTAGAAGTCCAATAAAGGTTTGACTGGGCTTAAATCAAAATATCAAGAGAGCTCTATTTCCTTCTGGAGCCTCTAAAGGAGAATCCATTTCCTTGCCTTTTCCAGCTTCTAAATCACTCATTCCTTGGCTTGTGGCCCTTTTCTTACATCTACAAAGCCAGCAATGGCAGGCTGAGTTGTTTTCACGCTGCCAGCTCTCTGGTTCTCTGCAGCCAGGAAAGGATTTCAGCTTTAAAGCCTCCAGTGGCTCAGTTGGCTCACCTGGATAATTCAGAATAATTCCTCATCGCAAGGTCCTTAACCTTCATTATATCTACAGAGTCTCTTTTGCCATATAAGGTAACATCTTCATAGTTTCTGAGGATAATGGTGTGGATACCTTTGGGGAACCATTATCCTGTCTACCACAAGTATACACTCTTTACATCAGTGAACCAAAAAAAGAACCCGTCTCAAAGAGTCAATGCTCTAGTGGGCAGGAGAAGACAACAAGCAACAACCCTAAAAAAAATAAGCAAAGGCCGGGCTTGGTGGCTCAGCCTGTAATCCCGCGCCTTTGGGAGGCTGAGGTGAGTGGATTGCCTGAGCCCGCGGGTTCGAGACCCGCCTGGGCAGCGAGACCTCATCTCTACAATAAATCAAAAAAACAGCCGGGCGTGGTAGCGCATGCCTGTAATTCCAGCTACTTGAAAGGCTGAGGCGGAAGGATCGCCGGAGCCCAGCAGGCGAGGTTGCGGTGGCCGGGAGTGGCCACTGCACTCCAGTCTGGGCGACAGAGTGAGACTCCAACTCAAAAAAAAAAAAAAATAAGCAAAGTATACAGTATGTTAGTAAGTATGAGTCCTACAGAAAAAATAAAAGCAGAGAAAGGTGAAGGAAATAGAAGTGCCAGGGTTGGGTTGAGGGGGCAAACTACAGCTTTAAATAAGGTGGTGGTATATACTAGAGAGAGTGAGCTGCTAGTCAGAAAGTGGCATGCATGAAACTGAGGTTATTGTTATTATTATTTTTTTAAAGATGTGGGGTACAATTCAGGGTTAGGTATGCAAATGTTCATTATGCAGGTACCCTTGTTGATGAGATGTGCCCCTCCCTCTCCTGGCAGTTTCCCTCAACTATCAATCCCACTCCCTTCCCCTGGTAGTTTCCCACTACTGCCAATCCCTTTCTTATAGTATTATGAAAATTGTTCAAGGTCCACTTATGAGTAAGAACATATGGTACTCTGTTCTTTGTTTCTGTGATAGATCACTGAGTATGATAGACTCTAAATCCATCCGAGTTGCTGCTAAGTTCATAAGTTTGTCCTTCTTTATGACTGTATAATATTCCATTGTGTATATGTACCACATTCTTTTATCCAGTTCAGCTTCAACGGGCAGCATGGTTGATTCCATGTTTTTGCTGTTGTGAATACAGCTGCAACAAACATGCATGTGCAGATATCTTTTTTGCAGAATGATTTGAGTTCCTCTGAGTATATTCCCAATATACTCAGGAATTGCTGGGTCATATGGAAAGTCAATTTCTAGTTCTTTCAGAAATCGCCACACTGTCTTCCAAAGAGGTTACACTAATTTGCATTCCCACCAGCAGTGTAGAGGTATTCTTTTTTCTCCACATCCTCATCAGCATCTGTTGTTTGTTTTATTAATGATGGTCAGTTTTACTGGGGTTATTAAAGTTTTACATTTATTGGGTAATGATAAAGTCATTGATTTTAAAAAGTTATTTAGGGGCCTACACATATTAGTTCTGTTTTTGCTTCCAATAGCAGTATTTTTTTCTGTAAAAAGAGCCTGTGAATGTTTGTCCCTCTAATTCTTAGATTGGGGTATCAGCCCATGATGAATCAGGTTTGTAGCATAGTAAAGATTGTAGAGAGACCCAGCTCTGCAAATTATTGGCTAGGTGACCTGGAGATATCCTTTCCTTCAATGGACCTCAAAATTTTCATGAGTTCACTGGGTCTTGCCCCTGGAGTCTCATGCCATTTGGAGAATCAAGATCGGTAAGTATAATCAGAATAGTGTGGTATTGGCATAAAGACAGACATACAGGCCAATGGAAGAGAATAGAGAGCCCAGAAATAAGCCCTCACACATATGATCAAATGATCTTAAAGAAAGGCTGGATTCAATGTGGAAAGGACAGTCCCTTTAACAAATGGTGTTGGAAAAACTGGATAGCCACATGCAAAAGAGTAAAGTTAAACCCTTACCTTATATACTGTATACAAAAATCAATTCCAAATGGATCAAAAACCTAAACTTCAAAGTGAAAACTACAGAACTCTTAACAGAAAACACAGAGAAAAATGCTTCATGACATTGGATTTGGCAATTATCTATTGGATAAGACATCCAAAGCATAGGCAACAAAAGTAAAAATAGATAAATCAAACTATATCAAAATTTAAATATAATCAACACAGTGATAAGAAATGGGAGAAAATACTTGGAAATTATATTTGATAAGAGGTTAGTATCCAGAATATATAGAGTTCTTACAACACAGGAATAGCAACAACAACAAAAAACAGATAACCCACTTAAAAAATGGGCAAAGGACTTGAATAGACATTTCTCCAAAGAAAATATACAAATTGCCAACAAGCATATGAAAAGATGCTCAACATCACTATTCATTAGGGAAATGCAAATCAAAACCACAATGAGATATCACCTCATATCACAATGAGATATGCCTATTAGAATGGCTTCTACAAAAAAAGAAAACAGAAAATAAAAAGTGTTGGTAAAGATGTGGAAAAATAGGAACACTGTACAATTTTGTGGAAATGTAAAAAGATACAGACACTACAGAAGATAGTATGGTGTTCTCTCAAAGAAAGTAAAAATAAAATTGCCATATTATCCAAGTCCACTTCTGAGTGCATATCCAAAAGAACTGAAAGCAGTGTCTCGAAAAGATATACATATTTATATACCCATATTCATAGCAGCATTATTCACAATGGTCAAAAGGTAGAATCAACCCAAATATACAATGACTGATAAGTGAATAAACAAAATGTGATAAATACGTACAATGAAATGATTCCGTTTTATAAAGGAAGGAAATTTTGACACATGCTACAAAACAGATGAACTTTGAGGACATTATACTAATTGAAATAAGGCAATCACAACTCCACTGTTATGAGGTCTCTAGAATAGTCTAATTCATAGAAACAGAAAGTAGAATGGTGGTTGCCAGAGGTTGGGGGTAAAGGGCAAATGGGGAGTTATTGCTTAAAGGCTGTCATCAAAGGACATAATGTTATCAACAGAATGACTAAAAATGGGAGAAAATATTTGCAAATCATATCTGATAAATAATTCTAGAAATTGGTTGCACAAGAACGTGAATATACTTAATACTACTAAACTATACATTTAAAATGGGTATGATGGTATATTTTATATGTATTTCATCATAATTAAAAATTTTTAAAATAATAATGTCAGTTAGTAAGGGTGTCCATGTAGGATGTCTGAAAAGCACACTAAAAATGTAAGCACTCCCCCATGCTATGACAGGTTCTTTAGGAGAAGAGATGGATTATATAGAAGCACAAACCCCACTCCCGGGTCTTTGATGATAAACAACACACAGAATGGAATGTCTTCCCAGGGTCAGCAGCAGCTACAGAACACACCTTCATAGGGTCTCTGGGGCAAACCACAAACGAAAGGACACCCCCAAAAATGAAATTAATTTTTGGAGGGCAGGCCTCTTGTAGTACAGACTTCTCCCATTAGGTAAGTGTTCTAGGAACCCATCAGCATCATTGTACTAGCTAGTATTGTGAGAGGTTTTGTTTAGCTTCAGTGAATTTTTTTTAGAGATTCTTTCAACATGTTTGCCCATTTCATGATGGATAATTTACAAGCGCACCTGCCCACGCCACACCGAGTGTTGAGCAGTTTTTGACCAAAACCAGCATGACCCCCACCCATGCCCCATGCTCCTGATTCACCTGATCTTCCCTCCAGCAACTTTTTTTTTTTGTTTTCCTGAATGAACAAAGTCCTCAAAGGGAAATGTTTCGTAAATGTGGAAGAGGTAAAACAAAAATGGCAGAAGCACTAAAGACATCAAAATTGATGAGTTCAAAAACTTTTTTGAGCAGTGGGAAAAGTGTTTAAATAGGTATATTGCATCACACAGAGAGTATTTTGGAGGTGATGAAGTTTAAATATGTGATATACAAACTTTTTGTAAATAAATTCCAGTTTTTTTGGGGGTACCCCCTTGTACATCCATCACACAGGTTAAATCTTAGGGATTAGCAGCTACTATTCAAACATTGTGAATCAACACAAATTAAATGTTACTACATTTTGGAAAAAGAGAAATATGCTGGACATGATGACTCATGCTTGTGAATCCAGCACTTTGGGAGGCTGAGCAGCCTGGGCAACATAGCAAGAACTCCGTCTCTACAAAAAAAAAAAAAAAAAAGTAGCCAATATGATGTCACATGCCTGTAGTCTCAGCTACCCAGGCAGCTGAGGTGGAAGGATCACCTGAGCCCAGGGAGGTCAAGGATACAGTAAGCTGTAATTGCACCACTGCATGTATTTTATCCTGGGCAACAGACATATATTTGGGAGCCACAGACATATAGATAGAATTTAAAGCCATAAAGCTGGCCAAGATAACTCAGAGACAGAGAGAGAAACAGAGAGAGAGAAAGAGAGACAGACAGACAGAGAAAGAGACAGAGACAGAGAGAGACAGAGAGAAAGCGCGCGCGCGAGAGAGAGAAATATCTGGTCATGGGCATGGCATGGGTTAGCCTGTGTAAAATAAGATGTGTGACAGGAACGAACTCCATACAGTCTCTGTTTAAGTTCTAAGCAGGATAAAATCACCTCTTGGATCATCTGTAATGCGTTCATCCAGCAAACATTTACTTAGCAACTACCATATGCTAGCCCTTGGCCAGCCCTTGGTGATGTGTAGGAAAATGAGACATAGCTCCTGCCTTCGAGGAGACACAGTTGACTTGAGGAATCAGAGAAGAAAAGCTGTAATTACATTTCAGGAGTCCAGAGGCAAGAGACAGCATGACACATTCAGAGAAAGAGTAAATAGTTCAGTAAGGGTGAAATATAGGCTTCAAGGCAGGGAACTAGAAAGAAAAGGGCCTAAAAATTTACTGGGTTAGAACAAAATGCAATTTAACTCTAGCCATATGGTAGTGTTTCTCATGAAAATGTCCCCAAAATGGCACGGTGCCATGGAGTCTACCAAATGGTGCTGTACTTCATCACTGATTTCATTTTTACTTACAAAGGAATAGATGGTTTATTGATCACTCTTCTTGGGAGGTATTAGATGCGTCCTTAACCACCTCTTGAAGAGGCACAGTCCTGTGAGTTAAGAGCATGGGTTACAGAGCTAGCAACAGCAAAGGTTTTGACTCCAGCTGTGTCACTCTCCAGCTGTGTGGCCTTGGGTGAGTGACTGAGCCACCCGTGACTGTTTCAGCAGGATAACCTGGGAAACAGAATGGCTTCTGCCTCACCAGGTTGCCCTTAGTGTTAGGAGAGGCAAGGCGCATCAAGTGCTTAGCACACAGTAAGAACTTCATAAATAGTATGGGTAGGATCCATTCATCTATTCATCAGACATTTAATAGGCACTGTTTTAGACCTTGGGGATTCAAAAATAAATAACCCAGAGCCTTAATCCACACTGGTGAACAGATAGACATAATTATACAACAGGACAATAGAAGGTTATTTTGTTTTCTCTCCTTACCATTTAGGCTCTCTCTACCACTGGAAAGAAACAGAATGCCTTGTTCATCTCCATAAGAAAAATGGGACTGAAGCTCTATCAACTTTAATAGAGCCTACAGAAGTTAAGTCCATTCCTGGGAAACAGATAACCAGGGACTGAATAGAACCTATTATAGGTTCTACATTCTATAATCTATATTCAGCAGAGCCTGCTGAAATTAGAAACAACCTCAGAGATTAAATGGACCAACTCCTTCACTTTTCAGATGAACAAACTGAGTCTCCAAAGATCAAAAGAGTCATCTAGTTCACTTTACAAAGTTGGGTCCTGGCTCCTGAAACAGTACTCTTTCTCTTCCTCACATGGTACAGTCTCATTCCTCATCATCCTCTGTAGTATATGTACACACATACACACACAAACACATATACACACTTTTTTCTTTTCCATAGGTGAACATGTCCTTCAGTCAGATTTTTCCAATGGGGGAAAAATATTAAAATGTCCACAAATTCCATCATTCTATCCCTTTTTACCTGTTAAAACCTAAGACCATGCAGCACTAAGCTATAGAATAATTCTGCTTTATCCTCCTTCAGGGTTGTGTTTGTGGGTTGCCTTTTATATGGGCTCTGTGGTTCCATGAGATCATATAAAATTTTCCATGCTGAGGGGACACATAGAGCTAACGTAAGATTCTTAGCGGTGCAATCTGCCTGATCACATGACCAGTCTAACTCTGTTTTCTAAATATTTCTCCAGGTCTCTACTTTGGGTTGAGAGTAAGACTTTGGATTTGGTCAGATCTAAGGTTGGTATCCGGCTCTTCCTCTTACTAGGTGAGAGACTTCAAGCAAATCACTAAACCTTTCCAATCCTCAGTTTCATCATGTGGAAAATGGGTATATCACTGACCTATACAAATTATTGAGGACTAACATGATATGTGTACAAAGACAACATAGAACTGGAAAAAGGGTAAACCCTCAATAATGAGAAGTAGGAAGAAAAGGTATGTGTTTAGCATTAGCAGTAGTATTAAAATGATCTCTTCTCCAAGAGAGACAAAGGAAATTCTTACTGGTTCATCTTTGACTTTTGAACTTCATACCTTTTTTTAATTTATGTATTACTGCCAAATTACATGTTTTATGTATGTGCGTGCAAATACAGACACAAACATACACACACACATACACACATATACTCCAACTCTCTTCTAATCATCATAGTAACATTGTAAGCCCACGAGGAAAAGTTCCACTTGAAAGTCAAGAAACAGACTTGAAATTAGGTGTCTCTGACTAAGCCTATCTATGACCTTCTGCTACATTCTCCTGTCTTCTTCCTGGGTCCTACAGCAGACTCTAAATACAAGCATCAAAGGTTAATTTCGTCTGTTTCCAGACACTTTCATGAACTGCTGGAGTCCCTCCCCATAACAACCTTTTCCTCTCATGCAGTTAAAGCCTCATCTCTTTGCACACAATTTCCCTTACATGTTTCTACTCACAAGGCATGTGTACTCACAAAGGTCATTATTTCTCCTTCTGAATAAATGAACATTGAGATCATATATCTTCCAACAATGATTTCCTTTCACACACCTACCTACCTGATGTTTGTTAAACAACAATTCTGTCCCTATTTGATTCTTCTCCTATTGACCAGCCCCGCAGTCCCTATTCACTCAGAACATTTCCTTCATTCTAGACAGTCCTGTTCCTTGCACTAAAATTATAACTGGTGTCTCCTTCCCCGGAGCCCCATAGGCCTCTGGCATTTTCTGCTCTACAGGCTTCCCGGTTCTTATGTAGGTGGTTCTGTCCCAAACTGATGTAAGCTCACATAACTCTCCAAGGCTCTTTTTCACCCTCTCTGCTCTCTCCAGCCACCTAGGACTGCTTGCCAGGCTCATCACAAGCTTTGCTTCCGTTCCTCTCTCCAGAGCCTCTCCACTTCCTGCAGCTCGGGTTCCACCTACAGCTGGCTTGTTGTCTTCATTTGCTTTAGTCTCTGGCTCTGCCTCTGAAGGCTCTTCCCTCTCCTTTCTCCCCTGCCCTGTGTACTTCAGACAAAGACAGAGCCCAGCTTCCTGTTCTCACAGCCCATTTCCCCTCTCTTTTCTTCTTATACCTCTTGCATTACTTTATCCTCTTCCTTCTCCATGACCCCGAGTCTCTTCTCTTCACAGATTACTGTTCCCTCTCACAAACTCTTCCTCTCGCCCACTCTGGAGCCTCAGTAACATTATTTCAAAACATACCTTAGCTCTGCGTGGCCTCTTCTTTCGCTCAGGGCCCTTGAAGTCGTCCCAGCTGTGCCTGCCTCCATTTTATGTTCTTCTCTTGGAAATGCATTTCAAAGATAACGTCTTTCACACCACAAGAGTAACTGAAAATTCTTGCTTCAACTCTCCCCTTATTTTAAACAGGAGACATAGCTGGAACCTTGTTTCATGCACCCCCATACTAGACAGCCTCTATTCACCATTCCTGTTGTCACTATCTTGGCTCTGGTCCTAATTATTTCTCTCCTACTCCCTTAAACTCACATCCCTGACTTATTTCTTGTCAATTGCCATCTGCCCTTCACACCCTCTACTCTAGACTGATTCCAAGAAGCAAATTTGATCAATTAACTCCCCAGCTTACAAGGTTCCAATGACTCCCCATTTCTTTCAGCCTCAAGCAAAACTCTCCAGCATGGCATGCGAGGCTCTGTGTGATCTGGCCCCTGCCCACCACTGCAGCTCAATTCCTCTACTCAGCACCATCCAAGCTCACCGGGGAACAGTAGTAGAGGACCACTTTGTACCCATGTGGGTGTAACTAAAGGAAATACACCGTGGTAATTCACGTTGCCATGCCTCAAATATGACTTGCTTTCTGTTGGGAATGCCCTTCCCACACACATTGCATATATGACGGACTTCTATTGTCCTTTATCCTATTATTCTTTCATTGTTATAGCCTTAACCAAAGACAGGAAGAATGAATAGATGGAGGGGAGGAAGAGAGTCAGGGAGAGAGGGAAGAAGGGAGCAAGCTACTGCATAATATACTGATACGATTTCTTGACAAATAGCTATTCTTATAATAATTACAACTGAATTGTTCCCCAGATGAAAGGTATCTGGCAGGTCACTAGCTCTATACTTTCCCTTAACACAGTCCATTTGATACCCAGATGCTCCAGTATAAACCAGCATGATAATAACAACAATAAAAGTAATAGCTAATACATCATATTCCAGAAAGTCTCTGAGTTCTGTAACTCCTTGTATGCCTCAGAAAATGGTGAGAAAACACAAACATGCTAAGTAATATGCTCAAAGCCATACTTGGGTTTGCACTCTGTCTCTATGATCTCAGTGGGTACCATTAACACATACCAAACTTTCTTATTCAAGTCCTCGATATCTTTCTGGCTCACTGATTTATTACAGACAATGAAGGTTTTGGCCCTGCATGGCCCTCTTAAGGAGACTGTAACGTTCTTTCAGAAGCCCATCACGGTGAAAGGAATATGGAATTTGAATCAAAAGACCTGATGGGATTCGAGATCTATCTATATTATTCATTAGCTTTGTGGCCTTAGGCAAATCATTTAACTTGGGCCTCAATTTCTGCCTGTAATGGAGATATTAACACCTACCCTCATAGGGATACTCTGAAGTATAAATGAGATAATGTCTAAGAAAATATATCGCAAAAGGTATCATTTCAGTTCTAGCAGTTCTATTCAGACACCAAAACAATCCTGATTATTCTCCTGGTATGAAGATCACCAAGTGCCTTAATTCCTGGAAACTAAAATTCTGCAAGCATGTGCCCCAAATTTATCTCAGCAGCATGAATAATCAGAGCCCTGGCAGGTAACCTTTTTCTGGACAATAACTCTTATCCTGTATAAAGTTACTCCTCCTTTCAAATCTTCCTTTGAAGGGGGCCTGCCGTGATGAATTCAGCTTTCTTCAAGGAGAAATCAAGGAGAAAGAGAAAGAAAAGTCAGCTTTGGCTCCTTTTCATTTCATTTCTCAACCTATCTTTTTCTTTTTTTTAATCTATTTTTTGCTGTTTTTTCTCTTTTCCCAACTTCCTGTTCACAAATGTTACCCATGTGTACTATGGTCCCAGCTAATGTTAAGAAGGAAATCTGCTTTCAGAACACTCAAATTCCTAGCCGGCCTTATCCAGCTGTTGCCATGTTCACTTCTCCAACTACTTCTGCATGTCTTTGGCTCACAAAAGCATTCCACTGGTATACTTCTCTCCTCTTGATCCATGTGATAATTTCCTGCAAATAGCTGAATTCCTTCCACCTTGTTTCCAGTGGCCATGTTTTTCTCCAGCTAAACAGGGGAAGCTTAATTTATCTTACCATAGCCAGGCAAGGACAGAGCTGGGATTTGAACCCAGGTCCCCTGACCACAAACAATGCGCATTCCAGCATAACACACTGCCTCCCTGTCTCCATGTTTTTGGCTTTCAGAATGTCATTCATTCACAAACATTTAATAACCCAGTGTTTTGTTTGGCACTGAGATACTCAAGAAATTAAGTCTCAGAAACAAGAGGAATATATAAAACACACTCAGAGTGCTATGAACAAAGAATAGGCTGTAGCAGAGGCTGCATCGGTTACCTCTTCATGATATGTTATGCTGCAAGATTGTAGCACTTATGGGTATAGTAATTCACAATGCCTTATTATAGAATCTGCCATACATAAGATAACCAAGAGGAGCAACTGAGTCATGTTGTTACCTTCTGTAATCCTCGAGATCTAGCTCTCTTCTTGGCACGTGGGAGGTTACTAAAAATATCAATTAATTAAAACTTCGAAATACTTAGATAAGCTTGAGTCTCTAAGAACATGAATCCTATATGTCGCATGGTTCACATATGTATTTAACAACCAACATTTACTGAACAAAGCATGCAAAGATATGTTCTGGGAAATAAAGAAGACTATAAGACAGTTCATGATTCCAGAAATGTATCTTGATGCTATCAAATAAAAGTAACTTTATACAAGGGGTTTCTGAAGCATTAACCCATCTATGCATTCTACACAGTCTTTTTGAAAGCAGAGGTACACCACACAGAAGGTACAATTTCATGTTGCTGAAAAATTGGATTTTTTAAAAAGTAAAATACAGTGCTAATATCAAGAGTAACTCTGATCACAAGTCTCATCCTTTATTTGTTTGTCCTAGTTAAGTTTAGTTTAGCTCAAGCTCTACTAATGTCTTACTGATTTTTAATAAACCAGATCAGACTCAGGTACATTTTTTTTTTCAAGTTGGAGTCTCACTTCGTCACCCAGGCTGGAATGCAGTGGCATGCTCATAACCACCCCAGTGTTGACCTGCTGGGCTCCGCCAATCCTTCCAACTCAGCCTTTCAAGTAGCTGGAATTACAGGTGCTCTCTACCATGCCCAACTAATTTTGTTATTTATTGTAGAGATGAAGTCCCACCAAGTTTCCCGGGCTGTTCTTGTACCCATGGGCTCAGGCAATCCCCTCACCTCAGCCTACCAAAGTGCTGGGATTACAGGCTTGAGTCACCGTGCCTGGGCTCAGGTACATTTTAAGGATATTTACACACAACAGAAGTCAATCTAAGCTTACTTAGTCATCTAACAAAATAGGTAATAAAAGCTCCCACTTATTGGGCTTATGATAAATCCATTCACTCACTTCTTCCTGCATTCAAACATATTTGTTGAACAGTCACTAGAAAGACATCAAACACTGTGCTAGGGTGCCAAGTGACACAATATTCCTTGCCGCCTAAGAGAACAGTCTTCTCAAGGGGGAACCTTAAGGCAATAAATTAAATTTCAGAAAATGCCACCGGAACAGAAAGAAGAGAGAAATAAGTCTACCTGAAGAAGTTTGAGAAAACCGAAGGGGAGATATTTTTGTTGGATTTTGAAAAATGAGTTAAAGTTATCCAGGCGACAGGGATAGAGAAAATGTAATCCCATGATATAGAACAGTATTTCCAAGCCATGACTTGTGAGAGGGACTCACATGTTCAGGAAACAACCAGAAGATCAATGTGGCTCAAACGAAATTGAATGTGGGACTGGGGAGACAAAGATGGGGACAATGGTATGTCTGTAAATCCCCAAAGCACCATGTGAGAGTTTGCTGTGCTACCCATTAAGCCTCGGAGATTTGTTTTTACTGGAATTCCTTAGAAAGACAATATCCTATTGGAGGAAAAGTACAGGCCCGGTTGTCAGACGGCCTGCTCTCCACATTTAGGATTCACGACCCTCTCACAGTGTGACTTGTGTTCTTTCTTCAAATTCATGTTTTCAATTGACAAGTAAAAATTGTGTGTGTGGGGGGGGTACAACATGATGTGTGCGTACACTTGAAATGGCTACATCAAGCCATTTTCCTCTCTGTTTGACCTTGTGTGAGCTAATTCCTTGGCCTTAGTCTCTTATGCGAAATGGGGTTGATAATAGTTAACACACTCCTAAAGTTGTTGGGACAGTTAACGAATGCCAGATCATTGTGATCTGTCTATCACAAGGTCACTACTGGCAGTGATTCATTAAATGAGTGTTTGGTTTTCCTAAAGTTGCATAGGGATCTGATTCAGGCAAGCATTTCAGGAAGTGCCCATAACGGGTGCTTGTAATGATGATCAAAGAAAGAGATCAGCAAACTATGGCCACTGGACCAAATCTGGCTTGATGCCTGTTTTCCTAAGTAAAGTTGTATTGGAACACACACATTTGCAAGTTGTCTACGGCTGCTTTTGAGCTACAAAAGCTGAGTTGAGTAGCTGCAACAGAGCCTATGCTGTCAAAAAATATTTACTTTTTTTAATCCACATTTTTTTATCTAGTCCACTTTTGATGGGTAGCATGGTTGGTTCCATGTTTTTGCTATTTTGAATAATGCTGCAATAAACATGTATGTGCACATGATGGGATATTAATGCAACTATAAAGGACAAAATTATGAACTTCACAGCAACTTGGACAGACTTAGAGTCTATAATACTCAGTGATGTATCACAGGAACAAAAAACTGAATGCCACATGTTCTCACTCATAAGCAGATCCTGAACAATTATCATAATACTATAAGAAAGGGATTAGCAGTAGTGGGAAACTGCCAGGGAAGGGGGAGGGACACACTTCATCAATAAGGGTACCTGATTAGGTACCCTTATTGTCTAAAATAAGGGTTGTCTAAAATACCTGATCTCAGACCGGGTGAAAGTAGGGACCAAAGTGAGGCCCAAACCTTACCTATACGATGATCATTTGTATACCTAACCCTGAATTGTACCCCACCTCTCTAAAAAAATTTTTTAAAATATATCTACTATCTGGTCCTTTTCAGGAAGTCTGCTGGCCTCTGAGATAGGTGACTGAATGCTAGGGAGTGAGATAGGTGACACACACATAGATAGATATACATGTGTATCTATAATCTAGAAAACTGATGCAAGAATTTGCTCATTGTTCTTTCCTGCCTTGGTCATTAGAATAGTAGTTCTCAATGCAGCATTATGCTGTGATTGTCAGTTTCTCTGTTAACCTTTAGCATACCTGGTACCATTAAAGAACAAAGTTGAAATATTACCTTCAAATTTACCAGATTATTAGAGTCAACAAAGGCAGTGCTTTATTCAAAGCAATCTTTTCCCTAACATAGGTTGAATTACATTCCACTTCTTCTATCAGACCAACATCAGACCCAACTGGCATTGTGTTGCAAAGACAAACTGCTGAAGGCACAGAACTTCGAAAACTGCTGGCTTTCCAACATAAACACAGTTACCTCAGCCTCCAGTCTCGTCTTGTGGTTGTCTAAAATACAGGAGATCTTAATCATTGTTTACTGAACCTGAAACCTTGACAAAATAGGTTACTTTCAGGTCCTGAACTAGCTTCAGATTTATCCTTTCCTTAAGCAACTACAAAAGAGAGCGAGGTGTGTGCACTGCATCCCTTTTGTTAGGTTAGAATTAGGGGTTGGTGTGACGGAAATGCTTTTCAAGGAAGCCTCCCTGTAGATGCCTCTGGAAAACAGTGGTTGACCATGTCCTTTAGAAGCCATGTTCTAAAATGGCTTCTGTGAACACAAATAGGTACCTGTGAGAACAGGGAAAAATTTCATGCCCATAAAAGCTTAAAATCAAAATCTATAACATCAGACATATTGGTTTCTAGCAGGACTTCTCAGAGCCTTTAACTCGTGCATTGTGAATCTGCTACAAGCATAAAGCATACAGAGCTTCCCAAATTTATGTAACTAAATAAAGTCTTTATGGGTCTGATTTTCCTTGGAATGTGGTTTAAGAAATATCTTTAGATGACAAGAACGTTTTCTCATAGACACATTCTACTTTACATACACTCTCAGAAAGGATTTGCTCATTAAAAACTGGTTGTTTTTGCCATCCTCCCCATCGGAGGAGCAAATAATTACTAATATATATGTTAAACCCTACACTATCACATGGCAATCAGAGAGACAGCTTATACAGAGGCTGGGTTTTGCACACCTCAGTCTTATAAACTGACTCTGAGCTATCAAATTGGATGTCACATATCATGAGAAACTTAGAAATGAGTGCCCCTTGAGTCATTACTGCAAGCCAAGAACTGCTTTAATATGACATCCCATTTAATCTTCAGAACCACCTTGCAAGGTTATTTATTAATCCCATAAAGCAGATGAGGAAATGGGGGCTAGAAAGTAACTTTCCTCACTACGAAATCACCAGCATTGAACCTGTGTCTGTCTGGTTCAAAACCAGTACTACCCAAGAAAACTTACCATGATTAAGGACATGATCTGTATCTATACAGTCCACTAGCCCTGCTACAGTAGCCACTAGCCACATGAGGCTATGGAGCACCTAAAATGTGGCTAGCAGGATTGAGGAGCTGGGCTTTTCCAGTTTACTTATAAAATATTTAAATTGAAATCTCTATGGTACTCCACGGCTACCATATTAGGGAGCAAGCTCGATAGCATTCTTTTCCTAAGTATCAGAGGCTATTTGACTCAATTTCATTACAACTCCAAGTTACCGGTTTCCCACTATCAACAACCAATTTTACCTCCTATTACTCATCAAGGAGATCCCAAGGACCGTCAAAGGCAGTAGAGAAAATAAGTAAAAGCAGAAAATGTAGGTAGGATAGAATATAATCTAAAGAAGTGTAGCAGGTAAGGGGCATTTCTTGCAGGATCAGACTGCCTGAAACATTTTAATAGCTACAAGGTGGGACACAGAAAGGCACAGGAAGGACAAAAAAAAATCACCCCAGAGGTCTGGGTGATCTGGAAAATGCCCAATGCACTTCAGCAGGCTGTGACAGCCATGTTATGCTTCCCTTATTCTATTTGCTGGCACTGAGCAAACGAAAGATTTGAACACTCTGCTCAAAACAGTAGACCGCTGGTTTAAAAAAAAAATCCATCGAACCTAGCATCCCCATGCCAAACAAGCCAGATGAGTGATCAATAACTCTCATGAAACATGATTAGGTATAAAGTGTCAGAACTGGAACTCTGTGGGTAGTTGTATTTTTCTTTCAGCTCTTCTTGCTGACCTTTGACACAGATCCCAAGATTCCATGTATGGGGAAATAAAGCGCCTTTAGTTGTTCATTTTATATCTTGATCATTTGAATTGTGGATGGCAAAAGTAAACCGTGGGTTGCTCTTTGACTTTACGAATTTAGCAATGCATAATCAGAGATATCATACTGATGACAAATACATGCCAACAGGGAGGTTATGAATATGAGTTTTAAAGTAATACTTTGGTCCAAGCAGTGGTTCTGTCACCCTGTAGCTATGTGACCTTGACCATATACTAGTACTTAACTTCTCTTTTTTTTCTTTTTTTTTGAGTTAGACTCTCACTCCGTCGCCCAGGCTGGAGTGCAGTGGCAAGTTCACAGCCACTTATCAACTTGTTGGGCTCCGGCAATCCTTCCACCTTAGCCTTCCAAGTAGTCGGAACTACAGGCACACGCTACCGTGACTGACTAGTTTTTGGTTTATTGTAGAGACCAAGTTGCCCAGGCTGGTCCTGAACCTGCGGGCTCAGGCAATCCACTCGCCTCGGCCTCCCAAAGTACTGGGATTACAGACTGAGCCACTGAGTCCGGCAGTCCTTAACTTCTCTATGTCTCAGTTTCTTCAACTATAAAATGGGGACAAGATGGAACCTGCCTCTTAGGGTTGTTCTCACATACTAACATAGATAGACTGTAAACTCTTGCTATTTTATCAACGACTGCTACTCTAGCGAATGTGAACAAGCCACTTGTCCATAGCAAATCAGTGGGTTTTCTAATACATAGAAGGATTACGTCTCCCCTTACATGTGTATCTTTCTTATATGATTTATTTTAGATAACTAAATAAATGTTTTCAGAAGCAGAAAACAATGAAATAATAATATTTTATTTTATATTAACATACTACATTTCCTCTCAGGCTCAGAAAGGACTTCCTTATTCAATAGAAATCACAACATATGAGAATTAGAAGAATTCTTAGAAATAATTCAATGTGGAGATCCTCTACGGGACCTCTTTCTTTTGATTTTTTTCAGCTTGTAAAACTTGGGAAAGGAAGCACATTATATAAACCGCTTCACAAGTGTACAATTCCTTAAGCTAAAACCTGCCTCCTCTAACCTCCAAACCTTTGGCGGTAAAAGGGAGAATTCTAACTCCCATTCCACATTTCCATGTGGCAGTTTCTCAAATATATGAAGATAACAATCATGCTCAATACTTCTCCCATACATCCATTCCCCCCAACCAATACATGTTTCACAGTATAAACATTTCCAGTTGCTTTTATTACTTTTCTAGTTCTCCGAGAGACAATCTTTTCTTCTTCATGACTTTTCACCATTCTTTCTCGGAATATACTCTAGTTTGATCAGTTCTCATTCCACTAACTTTTACCCAAATAATGACCTGTCAGGTCCAGTGCTAGGCTCTGAGGCAAGCCACTAAGTCAGAGGACACCATGTCATATCCTTAGAGTCACTGCCAGATATGGGAGGCAGTTGTGTCCACACACACTTGATTGGCTCTCCAGAGGGTGGAAACAAAAATCCACAATCAACTTTATCCTTATCTGCAAAGACTTCTATCAGTCTACTCTAAGAATGATTAGGCAGCCTGAGTAGCCTATCGGTGACATGTATTAAACTTAAATCAATTACCTCTCATCTCCATCATAAGACTGGCCCGATACTCACTATATTCCATCTTGCTATTAATAGTAATGGTTGGCACCTAAGTGCAAGGTTTTGCATTCAGCCCTTCTAAATTTTACCCTGTTTGACTCAGTCAACTTTTCTCACCCGTAAAGATCAGTTTTTAGCCTGCTAGTTTGGCTCTATTGTCTCTGTGTTATCTGCCAATCAGGTAAGCATACTTTGTTCACTTTCTCCCAATCCCTGATATAACAGTTAACAATGAAAATGACTTCCACTTGACTGTCCAAATTTACCAGAGATGCTAGATATTTAAGGCTTTCCATTTGTACATTTGCTTATTCATTCAGTCAACACTACTGAGTGCACTCTCTGAGCAAAGGCCTATAGGCAGAAGACAGAATTATAAAGTGAAAGAGACACTATCACTGTGCTTGGGACACTTACAGTCTTAGGGAGGTGACAACATATATATGAATAACTAGAATGTGAGGCCTAATGTGGGTGCCCCGGAGCATGGACAGAGGGCCATTCATTCTGACAGAGAAGATCTAGGAAGGCCAGAGAGAGGGGAGAGCAACTGACGGCATTGACAGATAAGGAGGAGTTTAGTAGGCAGTGATGCTGAAAAGGGAGATAAAAGAAACTTGCAGGAAAACCGGTTTTTTAATGATGCAAGTGACACAACTATTTTTTGTGTGTTTGTTTTAGAATATATTTCTACCTTCTGGGAACTTCACTAAGAAATAGTCAGTATGTTAAATGTCATCTCACAAATCCCGCCTTATCCAGAAATGGCTTATTCCACTTCCATCTTTACTTACTTATTTGTTTGTCTGTTAGTTGAGTCAGGATTTCAGCCTGTTGTATAGGTTGGAGTACAGTGGCACAATCACAGCAATCACAGCTCACGGCAGCCTCAACTTCCTAGGTTCAGGCAATCCTTCCACCTCAGCATCCTAGTAGCTGGAACTATGGGGGCACACCACCAAACCCGGCTAATATTTTATTTTTTTGTAGAGACGAGATTTTGCTATGCCACCCAGGCTGATCCAATTCCGTATTTTGATTTGGGGGTTGATAATAAAACTTATGCCTTTTCTATCTAAACATAAAAAGAAAAAAAAAAACACTCCATGTTTGACAAGGCAGGGATAAACTCTTCCAGGCTGTGTTTCACATTCCTCTGAATGTCTTAGCATACGTGCTTGCTACTGTGTGAAAGCTGGAGAGTCTGTCCCCAGGTGTGGGGACAGACCCACACTGAGATTTTACAATGCTTCCTGGGTTTTGTTCCATTCCTCACAGGGTGCCCAATTACATTACATTTTCCATGTGGCCTTTCCTTCCTTTGAACACTGACTTGAAGGCTGGGTTAGGGTTTTAAATGTGTGCTCTTCTGATACTGAAGTCCTTCATCGGGGGAAATGCAGTCTGACTCCTGGCTGGGCTTTTGTTTATAAATGGGCTTTTCACAGTTCTTCCTTCCAATTCAGTCACTAGTTGAAGCTTGAAATGATTAAAGATGTTTTCAGGAGCCAGAGTTGAGGAACTTTTTTTTTTTCTTCCTTTCTATTAAAGGTTACCAACTCACCATCAACATCATTCCAGCCACACAGAACCAACAGGCAATGCATTTAAAAGCAACTGGTTTTTAGTGCAAGGGTCCTTCTTCTTTGTGGAGTATGTGGAGAGATTTGTGGACAGTGACTATATCTTACCCTTCTTTGTTTCCTCGGCACTGTGCACAGCACCAAGCCTACAGCAGGGGCTTAATATTAATAAATACTGAATAAGAAGATAACATGATGGATGGATGGATGGCATGGTTTCCTGATCTCAAAATGGAACTGTCCTAATTAAATGAAATATTAATATTAATTCAACCTCAGATTCTAGGCGTAAATCATTTTTTGAAGTAAACTAGGACACTGACAGGCATATTTACTTGTATAATAAGCATATGCTTTAGAAGGTAGGCCAAGTCCGAGAATCCCAGTAATCTAGAGAGTACATATAACCCCAATGCTTCCATCAGTTTACTCGTCTAGTCAGTACAGTATTAAGAACCAGAATCCCATCTATGCATCCCAGCATGTTACAGCAGCAGTCCTCAACGTTTTTGGCATCAGGGACCTGCTCCACGGAAGACAATTTTTCCATGACCAGGGAGTAGGATAGGGTTTGCATAATCAAGAATTAGACTCCCATAAGAAGTGCGAAACCTAGATCCCTTGCATGCCCAGTTCACAACAGGGTTCGTGCTCTTGTGAGAATCTGATGCCCTGCTGAACTGACAGAAGATGGAGCTCTGCTCACCAGCCGTGGTTCACCTCCTACTGTTCAGTTTGGTTCCTAACAGGCCAGGGACCACTACTGGTCTGCAACCCAGGGGTTTGGGAACTCCTGTTTTACAGATAAAGAGCCCTCATTTTACAGATAAGAAAAATGAGGCTGGAGGAAGTACAGTGAATTGCCCAAGGTCACATGCCTAGTCAGCTACACAGCTTGAACTGAATTTATTGTGGCTTTTCCATGGAAGCTGGTCATTCATATTTGCGATAGAAAAAATATGCATCAGCTCAAACGGTAATCGAGTTAATGGACTCAATTAATTCCAAGGTTCCTGCCTTGCAATGAAGACCCAACAAGTCTAAGACACTGAGAGCCTGAGTAAAATTGATCATTGCTCTAAATGGGTAGCACTGGATTATAACAGCCTGTTTTACCGTCCCCAAGTTTGGGCTCATCACTGACTTGAATAGCCCGGCACTCACTGAAGTGAAATTGTAGGAAGTTTCCAATGGATTAGAAGATAAGAGGACCTGTAGAAGTATCATTGAAATGTCTTTTAAATTTGCAACAGCCCAAGTATTTGACAGTTAGCTCCAAGGACTCACTCATGCAAGACCTCACTTCCCAGGATGAACTGCTGGGGATTCGAAACACCATTACTGACTGTCTGCAAGTCCATGCAAGAAATGTACAGTGCTTACATATTAGAGCATTTATTTTTCAGGTTAATGTTTAACCTCTGAGGTAGAAATCATGAAAAAACAACAGCCTCAATCTGTGAAGGAAGCTGCTCCTATCTAAACACTCTCAATCACCCATTACTAACATGGTGCTTGGCATAGAAGCCACTTAGCTTATATCTAGTGGCTAAATGAATAAAGGTTAAGAAAGGTTAAGACCTACCTATCAACTACCTACCTATCAAAGGTCAAGACTTACCTATCAACTCCCAACAGAAAATACCAAGCTGGTGGTTCTTTCCACTACTACAAGAGTGGACCTACACATGACACTGTATGAAGCAAAATTACTTAAGCACCACATGATGATATTATATCAGCCTTTTGTTTTTTTTTTTAACAAGCCAGAAAGAGTGTTTTTCACTTTGTCTCTGGATAATAGTAACATCTTAGACTGTTCCATGGAGACTTCCCAAGTGCAGGCCCTAAATTATCTCATGTAGCCGGGGCTGTTTATTTGAGACACTTCTCACACGAATCCACCACATTACCATTTAGTAATGCAGAGGAAAAAGAAGCAATCATAGCTTGTGCCCATCTAGACACATTACACAATTCATACACCGCGCAATCATGAAATGGGATTTATTCAGTCTCGGGCACTGACGTTGATGTGACTCAAACCTAATTTTCTAGAGGACAGCACAATTCTCATTGATTTGGGGAGATGCATTCACATTGTCTTGCTTTGCAGACTAGCCTTCTCAGAGTCCACGCAAAAACAATCTCTAAAATATCAAAATACTAGTGATGATGGTGGAAGCTCTCTCTCTTTAAAAAAAAAAAGTACTGGAATGACCATATCACCAAAAAGGCCACATTTTGACATCATAGGAAGTAACAGCATGGCCCTACCATAAGGTGCTGAATAATCAGAAATGTATAAAATTCCATTATGTGCATGAAATGATTTACCTCTCCACTCAAATGCAAGAACCTGGCATTTCACATATGTTAAAATGAAATCTCTCAGAAAAACTTCTGAATTTACTTTACATGGTGAATACGTCTAAGCAATTCCATCACAACTATCTACGAGTTCCCTGTCAGACATATTTGTATCTTGTTTTGTTTTTGTCTTTCCGTATAAGTTCTCTAAAATGTAATGTAGCTTACTCATGTGGTTGCCAAATATGTACTGAGAGCCTAATTCAAAATACTTTTCATATATGAGAAAATCTAGATTAAAAACACACCTGTCCTCAAAATGCGACAGCCTGACGGGGGATACAAGACACATTTTTTTTAAATGCCCATTCTGACATACAATGGCATTTGAGAAAAGTTCAGTAAGAACAGAGAGGAGAGAGCTTGGGTCAGTGAAATTTGGGAAGGCATCTGAGGGAGTGTGTGCTAAGCTATACACATTAGCTACATTAGTTAATGTATAGTAAGGTATACATTAAGTACGATCACGAAGATATGAACAAAGCATCACAGTGTACATAAAGTCACAGTGTTATAATAGGCAGGAATCTTAGAGGTCACCCACTCAAACTCTTCTTTCTCAGTTGAAAATATGCATATATAAATCCAGAGAGGTCAACTAAGAACCTCACGGGCATACAGGTCTTCTGACCGACTTGAGACTAGAACTCATATGTTGTTTTATCCTATTCTAGGATTCTCTGCTGGTCTGTCAGTGCTTCATTTCTTTTATGGCACATAGGTAAGTTAATTCAGCAAAGGTGACTCGGCAAAAATGACCACAGAGATTTTAAAAGGTCCCTTACAAGCATGGAGAGCCTCTCTAATATTACCGTTAGAATAAAACAACACTAAAAAGTAAGCTGTGTTCATGACATTGTATAATGACATCATTATACAATAGTGACTTACTAGTTAAAAGTTGATAATATATTAGCACTCTTGCCACAATGAAAATGAAGTAAAAAAAAGAGAGAGAGAGATAAAGAAAAAGACCTCTAATTTCACGGTACAGTAGATGTTAGAACAAGAAATGAACTTATACCTATGAGGTCAATCTCATCTCATAGTCTGGAAATATTAATTTGCTGATATGCTTTATGCTGGAGAGTTTAAAAGAAAATTGGCATAAATGGTGCTACAAAATTTCAACCTCTCTGATGAGGCTGAGCAAGAACAGTAAAAAAGAAACTGTTTCTAGGCACTGCATTTTATTACACAAAGGACTGAATTAGAAAATTGGACTATTAATAAAATATTTTCTACATAGACTTTGCTGATTAAATAAAAAGCTTCATGCTTTTACAGAGATCTGACACGTTACAATCACGTTTAAGGGCAGTGAGTTCCTTTTTGTAATTACTAGTAAAGATGGTTTAATTACACCCATAAGTCTCAAGATATTGCTGCAATACACCAGCTGGGGACTGAAGTGCCCACTCTCTACCTGATTCCTAGATTATCTGGAGTCTGACATGCAAATCCCATCAGCTATGATTCAGATCCTTCTAAGAAGCAGCTTAGGCAATATATCTTTTGCCTTATTCATAAAGAAAAATAATCACAATAGATGCAACGATTTACTTACATTGTTAACTCTCTGGGGCATAGTTGCCTACTTCCCAGAGAGAAGGAATTAGTTTGTGAGTATACTGTCATAAACACAGACAGAACAAGACCAAAGAGAATCCAAACAGCTCAATGCTCTGATAATTGGAAGATGCATCTCATGACCCTTGCTCTGGATAAGGGAATGTTCCCGTTAAATGATAGAGGCCTGCTTTGTAAATTGATAGCAATTCACAAGATAGAAAATCCAGCTCCCTTCACCCCTCCCCGCCCCCCACTACCACCCAAAACATTGGCTTTCCTAGGAAGAGACCTGGGAGATCCAAGAAGGCTTTAAAGGTACTAGTCAGATTACTAAACTGTTGTAAGCATGCATTTCCCATTCTGATTTTCCTTTGGGGGATTATCCTCTTAGCCCAGTTTTAGTCCATGCAGTTTTGCGGGGCTGATCTCACCCTCTGGCTGCAGAGTTTCAGTCCTGCCCAGCGAGCAGGAATGCTACTGCTTCAACCCTAGTCCCAGTGACTGGTTCATGAACGAGAATAAGGCCACTGAGAGCCAGCCTTAGTCATTCTATGGATCTGTTGGGGAAAAGCACTCTCTCGCTGGGGCTGCTGAACTAGTAGGAGGTGAGCCTGGATTGTTGGTGGCCATCTATGCCACTGCTTGGGGAAAGCCTACTAACAAGGCCAGCAGAAAAGGCAAAGCTGTGGAAACAGCTGATGGAGCTCTGACTCTAGGCACACCTGCAGCTAAACTGCACCTAGACTTGGTTACGAGAGCCAAGAAAGTCCCTTTTAAACTGAAGCCAGAGTAAGCTCTATGCTGTCACTAACAACCTACGGGGTCGGCATATAGCCAAAATTCTAAAATCAAACCTCTAACTTAACATGGCAGCAGCCATGTGAGACACCCTCCACCAACTTCCCGTCAAAATTAATGGAATGTATAGAAAGGAAAAATGCAGTATCTTGAGTCTATACCAGGGGTTAAATAAAAAGACCAGAAGGAGCAAACTAAATGCTGTATGGGTATCTCAGTATGAAAAACAAAAATCTCATCCTAAGTTCATTCTACTCTTTGAACCTGGACAACAAAAGTCCATGCCATCCAATATGGTAGCCACTAGCCACATGCGGCTATTAAAATTAAAATTAAATTAAATAGAATATTTCAAAAATTTCAGTTTCTCACTCACAATAGCTACACTTGAAATAGTCAATAGCCACGTGCACCATGTTGGACAGCACAGATATAGAACATTTTCATCCCACCAAAAGTTCCAAAAATATTTCTGCCCATTCCAGATGCAGAATGTAGTCACTACACAGACCAGAAAATTAAGCTGCCACAAAAGATTAATAAAAGAAGATATTCATCAAAGCGTTAAGAAATTCACAAAAGTGTTATTTATAAAGGAAAATAATTAGCAGCAAGTTAAATGTACAAAAGGAAGAGTTAAATTATGATGCAGGCATTTAAAAAATATATAACTATTAAAAATATATTTAGAAAGTGTTTTGGTTTTTTTTTTTGAGTTGGAGTCTCACTCTGTCACCCAGACTGGAGTGCAGTGGCTGCTCCCGGCCACCGCAGCCTCGACCTGCTGGGCTCCTGCGATCCTTCCGCCTCAGTCTTCTAAGTAGCTGGAACTACAGGCGCGCACTGCCACGCCCAGCTAATTTTTTAATTTATTGTAGAGATGAGGTCTCGCCAAGTTGCCCAGGCAGGTCGCAAACCCGCAGTCTCAGGCAATCCACTCACCTCAGGCTTAGAAAGTGTTTTTTAAAGAGATATGGGAATGATGTAAGGTGTTTTTTTTGTTGTTTTGTTTTGCTTTGTTTTGTTTTGAGTTGGAGTCTCACTCTGTCGCCCAGACTGGAGTGCAGTGGCCGCTCCCAGCCACCGCAGCCTCGACCTGCTGGGCTCCAGCGATCCTTCCGCCTCAGCCTTCTGAGTAGCTGGAACTACAGACGCGCGCTACCATGCCCGGCTAATTTTTTTTTGATTTATTGTAGAGATGAGGTCTCACCAAGTTGCCCAGGCAGGTCTCGAACCCACGAGTTCAGGCAATTCACTCACCTCAGCCTCCCAAGGCGTGGGATTACGGGCTGAGCCCCCGAGCCCAGCTTTTTCTTTTTTTTTCTTTTAACCAAAAAGTAATGTATTGACTGGATGAACTTAAAGTAAAATGTTTACAGCAAAAGAGAATAGCAAAATAACTACAACAGCTTTTTTTTTTTTTTAATTGGAGTCTCGCTCAGTCACCCAGGCTGGAGTGTTAATGGCACATTCACAGCCACCCCAGTTTTGACCTGCTGGGCTCTGAAGATCCTCCTGCCTCAGTCTTCCAAGTAGTCAGAACTACAGGCACATGCTACCACACCTGGTTATTTATTTATTTATTTATTTATTTATTTATTTATTTATTTATTGTAGAGACGATGTCTCGCCAAGTTGCCCAGGTTGGTCTTGAACCCATGGGCTCACGCAATCCACTCGCCTCAGCCTCCCAAGGTCCTGGGATTACAGTCTGAGTCACCGAGCCAGACCAACAGCTAATTTTTAAAATGTTTTCATGTGCCAAGTAACATGTTAATTTTTAAAATGCATTATCTGGTTTAATAATAAAAATAGTAGAAAAATAGACAATATCTTTATTTCCATTTCACAGAGGAAAAAAATAAGACTTAGCAAGATTACTAATGGATTTACTGGTGGAGGAGGCCAGACTGAAATTCATTTTGGTCTGACCGCAAATCCTAACTTATTTATCTCTAGAACTGAATATATGAAGAGTAATTGTCACTGGGTAGAAGTATAAGTGACTTTTTTTCTCTTTTGTGCTTTTTTGTGTTTTCCAAATTAAATAAATGAGAGAAAAAATGTATTGAGAAAAAAATTTCTGAAAGAAAAAAATATTTAAACTTGACAGCAGCCACTACATAGTTAACAGGAGGCTGCTGTGTGCAATGGATTCTTGCTTAAAACAGGTTAATTATGAACAGTAGGAGTTTTCATATTCTGCTGAAGCTTCTGTTCAAATCTAATTTCTCAAAGTATATTGCTAGACGCTAATGAAAACCCAAAGAGACACATGCATTCGGGAGATGTATAGCCAATGAATTTTCTGTTGTTTTTATTGTGAACAACTTTTTTTATATCCTAACATTTTTATGCCAGCTATGAAAAAGATAAATAAATATTTATGACATTCACTCAATTCCACAGTAACTACTAAGTCGCTCGTGTTCTCACTCCTGTTTGAAATGTGCATATTTTTAGGGAGTCTCAACCCTAAATGAGAAAGCCACAGAATGCTGTCATTAAAGGCCCTAAAACTACTCATTTGACTCACTTCAAGGATATGCCCTTGGTAGCGGTACAAAACAAGCTTAATTAAGGTTGCTACACAGGCTGAGACAGATACAGACTTCAGCGCTGTCCAACAAACAGCTAAGAACACACCAAAATTGCTGTGGACACTGGTTTCACTGAAGCTTTTACCATGTAACAGAAGAGTTTCATCAAAAAACAACAACGTGGTTGAGAAAACACAGAAATAAATGAGGACCAGCTTTTCACCATTCAACTGTCTTGCAGAAACTTCTTCCTTTACCAAAAATGGTCCAATTTACACCTTGGTATATTGACTGAACTTCCACTTGAGGGAGACTTATGTAGTTATAACATACTAATTATAAAGAATATGACAGAATTCACCAATAGGTGGTTCATAAGCTAAAAACAGCCCTTAGGCCAGTTTAACCCACAAAATATTTTTTGTTTGTTTCAACTCAGTGCTAAATTTTGAAGAGAGATCTCACACATGAACAAGATTTCTAGCTTTTTTTGAAAAAGCTGAAGACCTACATGGGTCCAGAACTCCACTGCTGCAACCATCAGGGGGAGCTCAACAGTGACTTACTAGTCCACTCCAGACCGTTTCACTCTCAAATGCCTGGTCCTCGTAGGCATCTGAGCTTGTAGTTCTTATAACAGGAGACACCTGAAAGACCATTACTATACCACACCTGATACTCACACACTCCTTCATTTTACCTAAATAAGTAAGACTATAGTTCTTCTTAGAGTGCTCTTTGACCCCAGGCAATAGGAGAATCTAGTTAGTCTCCGAGAAATTTACAACAAAACCCAAAGACTCTGTATGAGCTCCATGTGCCCAACCACCACCTCCCCACTAACACTTGGTAACAGGGTGCTCCACAAACTGGCTCTGAAAACTTTCCCAGCCTCGTTTCCCCTGGCTCCTGTCACCCCACCACTTCATGATCCATCCACACCAAACGACCTAGGTCTCCTCACACATAATAGTGTATGCCTGTACCTTTGCTATAGTCTCCTGACCTAGAATGTTGGCTTTGTGTCTTAGTAGACCATATACACCATGAGGACAACTATAGTTTCTATCACACCTCACCCTGTAAGCCTGTAAGAACATATTTTATTGCATGAAAGACACTCCAGCAAATTCCAAGCCACGCTCAAAATACTTAGCTTAGTTGCTGACCCTTCCCCACAATGGTGAAATTCATCCTTTTATTTTTTTTTTTTTACATCAGCAAATATCTTTGGATTGTACTTAGTCCTACATCATCTGTTTATTGGTGCATCCCTGTCTATTTCTGGATCTTGAGGGAGAAAGTCCGTGTCTTCTATATGGTGATATCCATAGATTCCACCACTGTGCCCAGTACCCCACAGTGGTTCAATAAACACTAAGTGGATGAAGTGATAGAGTGCAGAGTCTTTTCACACAAATCATTACTTCTTGTAATGGATACTGAGCTAACCATTATCCTCCACAACAGTATCATCCTCATCATCACATCATCACTGCCACCAGCATCACCATGTCCATCCAACAGATCGTAGAGACCCAGTATACACAGCTTGTATGCAAAGATGCCAGCATTTAAAAACGTCTTTCTGTTGAATGCAGCTGAAATGCAGCCAAGGGGATGGAAAAGATCTGAATCCTACGGACTGTGATTATTCTATATGTTTCCACCTACTCCTCCACACCCTCCCAATTTAAAAATAAAATGAAAGAATGGCTTGTTTAGATCACGTCCAAGGCAAAGTCACCATCATATGAACAACCCGAAATGCACCTATAAGAAAGCCAGCTAAACAATGCCTGCAGAATTCAATTCCAGCAGTGACAGGTCTGATGTCTTTACCTACAGAACATATATTTCCTTTCTCTGGAGTTTTCTGTAAGTTATGGATTAATAAACTTTCCCTAAGAACATAGCTTTATTAATCTTGCAAAATACTCAGAAAAAGAAAATACTTTATTATTCCCATCTCAAGTGAATTATGATAAACAGTCATATATGCTCACAAGACATAAAGCTGCTCTCCGCAGCAAGTTGTGTTCGTGGTGGTGTTTGCTTGCCTCTCTCCAGTGGGATTTGGAATAAACAAATGTCAAACTATCTCCTCACCTGTGAAGATAACAGGAACCATCAAGGTCACAGTAAGCCATAATCTCATTTTTGAAGGGAGAAAGAAAAAATTAGCACAGGGTGGCATTAGTTCAAATCCTCCTCCTAAAACTGAAAAGCAAACAAACAAACAAAAAACAGAGGCACAGAGAGAGGAAGTTGTCCTCAGTCAACTACTGAACTCTTTCTTACCCTGAAGCATGTCCTTCCCAAAGGGAAAAATGATTTGATGTTGTGCAATTGATTTCACTGTCTGAAAAGTAGAGGAGTGAGAGGAGAGAAATGATCATTTGTGGCACATCAACATGCACCAGGAACCATTCGATTGTGTTGCATGTGTTACTTCTCTGGATTTCCAAAACAATATGCATGCTTTATTGCAGCACTAGTCATAGTAACAAAAACATGGATCCAACCCGGATGTCCATGAAAAGTGAACTGGATAAAGAAAAGGTGGTACACATACATGATGGAATGTTATGCAGCCTTAAAGAAAAACAAAATCATGGCCTTCACAGTAGCTGGGATGCAGTTGGAGACCATCATATTAAGTAAACTATCACAGAAAGAAAGAACTGAATATCATATGTTCTCAGTCATAAGTGGGAATTGATCACTGGTCACACTAGCACAAGGGTGGTACTGGCAGATGCTGGACACTGCCAGAGGAGGAAGGAAAGAGGACTGAGGGAAGTATGTGGCAACACGCTGGGTGTCTGATCCACTATAGGGAGAGAGAGGGCCAGTTAGAAGCCCAAACATCACCTGCATTCAACCTACTTATGCAGTAAATCCCCACTTGTACACCACAACTCTAAAATAAACATATGTGTGTTCAGGCAAAGGTACAGGCATACACTATTATGTGTGAGGAGTCCCAGGTCATTTGGTATGGATGGATCATGAAGTGGTGGAGAGACAGGAGCCACGGGAAATGAGGCTGGGAAAGTTTTTAAAGCCAGTTAGCGGAGCCCCCTGTCACCAAGTGTTAGTGGGGTGGTTGGGCACATGGGGCTCATACAGAGTTTTTGTTTTTTGGTGTACATTTCTCTGAGATTAACTAGAGAGAGAGAGAGAGAGACTTTTTTGATTAAGGCCCAGAGAGTGAAGGGTTTTGCCCACTGTCACGGAGCTAGTTATCAGTCAAGCCTTGGTTTGACCATCTGTAAAATGGAGATAGCAATGCTCCTGCCTACCTGTTAAGACTTTCAAAGTTTGAAGAAGTTTCTGAATTTTGTGTGTGTGTGTGTGAGAGAGAGAGAGAGAGAACACACGCATATGAAATACTATATAAATATAAGACTACTGCAGCTACAGTGTGGTTTACCTGGATATTTACCTGTTGGCTTCATTACATCTAAATGTCGAGTATTTAAAGGATGTTTGAATGGGACCAAGGAATCAGATCTAAAACAAACATCATGCACCACAAAGGGGAAATAAATGGCCTGACTTCATTACTGACCCCTTGGTGGCTTTGCAACAGGTGTGCCATGTCTCCTCCATAAGCAAAGTCTGCTCCTCTGCAGAATGAGTGGACTGTTCTGACAGGCTACAGGGACCTACCCAGAAATTTACAGAATGCCAGAGCTGTGATGTTACACAAGCATTGCCCTAGAACCGAAAGTTAGCAGACCACATTTCCATTCGTTCTCCCTCTGTCATGCTGAAATACAGGTTCACGATCCCTTATCCAAATTCTTTGGGGTCTGGTGTGTTCCAAGTACAGATTTATTTTGAATTGTTGGAAGGGCAACAAATATTGTACCATGCACTAGTTTTTTATTTGTAATATCCCTATCCAAATTTAGGGTGACATCCTGTAATTCAAGGTCATTAATGCTTCTGGAGATAATGGATGACCATCCCTACTCAGAGGGATCAATCAGGAGTCTAAGTAGCCTCGTGTCAGTTCAGGTCAGGTCAGGTTTTACCACTAAATGACTTACCAATAAACTTTGGGTTTCAGAGCCTCTGAATTCCACAACTACAGAAAAGGGAGTGTGCAGTCCTACGACTGCAGTCCTACTTCCTGGGCCACTCAACACTCAAACAGCTCGCCTTGCCAAGACAGAGAGTCTACTGCCCACAGAGTCACTCTCAATTTTCTGCAAGGGGCCGGAAAGAATGGATGGGATAGAGTGGGAGGACAGGGAAAAGGAGGAACGAGGAACCAACCCAACACATCATGTATTTCTCATCATTGTTTCCCTGTAGTTCTGCAAAAACATTTCTGTTAGAGAGTTACTTTCCTGCTATATGCAATAGGTCCTGGCCAGGTGCGGTGGCTCAAGCCTGTCATCCCAGCACTTTGAGAGGCCAAGGTGAGGGGATTGTCTAAGCCTACAGGTTCAAGAACAGCCCGGGCAACTTAAATCAAAAAAAGTAGCCTTGTGTGGTAGCACACACCTGTAGTTCCAGCTTTGGAAGTCTGAGGCAAAAGGATCGCTGGAGCTCAGCAGGTTGATGCTGGGGTGGCCGTGAGCATGCCGCTGCACTTCAACCTGGGTGACGGAATGAGACTCCAAATCAAAAAAAAAAAAAAGAAGAAGAAAAGAAATAGGTCCTTTGCCTGCTTCTCTCAGATCCATTCCTGATCCCGTCCCCTGCTCTGTTGGGTAACACAGGAAGTCAATCCTAACATTTCCCAGGCTCCCTTGTCACTTGACTTCCAGTTAGATTCACTCAGTGGGAAAGACTGGCTGGGGATAGGAGGAAAAGAGGAAGAGAAGCTAGAGTATTAGAGTATTTATCTCCCTTTCTCTCTCTTTCTGCTTCAAAGTAGCAGCCCTAGAAGTCGCTGGCTCCATCCTCCATGATTTCAGTCCATCCTTGTGCGGCACCCACTCCCACCATAGAGACTCTGCTATGCTTCCAGCTGCCCCAATTCCTGACCTTTTCTCCACTGTGGCCTGTCCTCCAGGGTTCCACCTGCCTCCTGGTGACCCCACCTTCTGGGCTCTGTGACACTATCTTCACTCTTAGTGCCTGCAGATCTAGACATAGGTTGGCTTCCTGCTGTTCCTAATCTGTCTTTTGCTTCTTGCATATTGCACTTTCTTCCCACACTTTTGTAACTAGTTTCCTGCATTCAATTCTCCCAATTGAACTCCTTGGTACAGATCTCCTGGCTGTCACTGATACAGTGTATACCATTAGAAGTATTAAGTGCAGCTGTTGTTTGGGGTGTGTTCAGGGATAGATACATATTGATTGGTAGAGTTGTGATCCCTACACTAATTTTAAACTGGCATCAAGTAATCCACCAAGTAAGTAATCACACATGTAAAATGCTTATGGTACCATGCTATGAGATTTGGCAAGGAACTAGAAAGTTCACCTCTCAACTACTCTCAATACTTCCTCTCCCATTGACATGACACACATGAGAGAGAACAAAGTACATTCTTAAACCTTTAGGTTAAGAAGCCTTTTTGGTTGTTGATTTTTTTGTGCAACTCCTTTGATTTTATAAAACTGGAAGGAAAAAAGGAAGGAAAGAAAGGAAGACTGGCAGAGAGTGGGGACAGGGCAGAAAGGGGGAAAAAAAGCAGAATTTGAAAATAATAAGAAACTAAAAATGTGTCTCAATGTTTAAAGAAAGCCCTTATTTTGTTTTTGCGGACCCAAAATAGTTCAGTACAAGGACATTTTCCCTTTTGCTGAAAAAAAACAGACAAAAAAGAAGTTAAAAAAATTTTTTTTAAACTAGAGGTAGCAAGTATTTATACCGACTTTCCTCTAAAAGCCAAGTACAGAGGACTTAAAAGATAGCACCCTTCAGAAACTCCCAATCTTTAGAGGGATGTAGATTAACAATAGAACAATTGAAGACATAATGAAGTATGGTGTTTCACAGAGTCCGGTGCTCAAGAGGCCAAAAAAGGAGACAAATGCCTTGGAAAGACAGGCAGAGGGGCTTATCAAACAAATTGCGCATGTCATGTTACCTTTATTTTTTAAAGAAAGGAATGCTAGTCCAGTCCCCAAGTCCCCTTCCTCCCAGTCCCTCTCACATTCAGCCACGTTGATTTATAGCTACTCAAACAAATCAAGACATCCTTCTCCACTGATACATCTGGAACAGTCCAATGTATACAAAATGATATCTGGCTTGACTTATATGAGACAGCAAATAGAAAATATACAGTGTTGTCAGGTTAACCAAGTAGTCAGTTTTTCTTTGTCTTAATCTTGTTTTATATGACACATTCTTTTTTGTAGACCAACCTAAACTAGTACTGTGTCTATTATCTTCACTCCAGAAAACACAATGACAAATGCGCTGACGATAGCATATGAGAGAAGGGGGAAGGGGTACAGCATGGCCAAGGGGAGAAGGGGAACTTAAAATTTCATCAGCCCTCATGTCATAAGTGGTAAATTTAAGAGAGAAATAATGAGTATCTGCCCTAGGGCCTGAAATATAAAAAATATTTGAATGGGGAGAAAAAAGGGGGAGTAGACCTACAAAAACATGAATGGCATGAGGTACACTGGGGGGTAGGGGTCATTAGGTAATAATACTCACCTCATGGGCCGTCTCTCAATCATTATCCTCCTTTTTACAGATATGCTACAGTTTCTGCAAATAATGGTGCTTCCTCACACAAGGAACATTTCAGCAGATTACCATCATAGAATATTTGAGGATCTTAAGTCAGTGTGATGAATTGGAAAGAGTACTGCTTTGGGTACAAGGAGACCTAGGTCTCTCCATTCCAGCTTGGCTTGAAGACCTGGCCACATCCTTCCATCTCCCTAGACCTGTAGTTCCTCATTGGAAAGTGGGACTAATATGAAATGACCTGAGAAATGCCTGAAAAGTTAAGCGAGAACTGGGTTACCAGTAAAATTTGCTCCTCAGGCAGCCAAACAGCTATGGTCTGCCTGAAATGCCCAAGCAGTGTATCAGGAGCCAGATTCGGCCCCAGGCCCCAGCACCTGTTGTTCACACTCAACAGGGTGTCTAACCAGAAGAGAACTGTACTCACCTTTGTATGCTCCTTTTCTCCACATGGGAAACCCAGAGATGTCTTTCAAAATCTGCCAAGTCAGGTGCAGTGGCTCGTGCCGGGTAATCCCAGCTTTTTGGGAGGCTGAGGTGGGAGGACTGCTTGAGACCAGGAGATCCACACCAGCCTGGGCAACAAAGTGAGACACAGTCTCTACAAAAAATAGAAAAATGAGCCAGACATGGTGGTGCCCAACTATAATCTCAGCTACTTGGGAGACTGAGACAGGAAGATTGCTTGAGCACAGGAGTTGGAGGCTGCAGTGAGCCATGGGCATGCCACTACACGCCAGCTTGGGCAACAGAGTAAAAAACTGTCTGAAAATAAATAAATAAAACACCTCTGCCTCTGGAACAAAGAACAGGCTGCTACTCCAGTTGATCACCCCTCACTAGTCCCATTCTTTACTCTGCATTCCCACTAGACCCAGTGGGACAAAGGATGGGTTTATGCCTTCTGTGCTATGAGTGTGCAAAGTAGGGAGGTGACCTTGCCAAGGGGGATGCCAAGCTATCCACAGCCCTTTCCTTAAGGCTGTTCTGGTTATCAAATGAGAGTATGAAAAGCACCCAGTACAGGCTTTTATCATTTGATTGTACTTTGTTTCTTGCACTTCACAGTTAGTGCATTTTTTTTTTTAGTGGAACATGTGTGGCAACTTTTGCATTGAATAAGTCTATTGTTGCCATTTTCCAATAGCATTTTTGTGTCTCTGTCACATTTTGGTGATTCTCGCACTATTTTAAACTTTATATTATGAGGCTATTTGTTACAGCGAATGGTGATCTTGGATGTGACTATTGTCATTGTTGTGGGTTACCATGAATTGTGCCCATACATGGTGGCAAACCATCAATAAATGTTGTGTGTGTTCTGACTGCTCCACCAACCAGTCATCCTCCATTTCTCTCTCTCCTCAGGCCTCCCTCTTTCCTGAGACGTGACAATATTGAAATTAGACCAATTAATAACCCTACAATGGCCTCTGAGTATTCAAGTGAAAGGAAGAATCTCAAATCTCTCATGTTAAATCAAAAGCTAGATATGATTAAACTTAGTGAGGAAGCCAAGACAGACCAAAAGCGAGGCTTTCTGTGGCAAACAGCCAGGTTGTGAATGCAAAGGAAAAATCTTTAAAAGAAATTAAAAGTGAACATGAACTATAAGAAAGTAAAACAGCCTTACTGCTAACATGGAAAGAGCCTGGACGGTCTGAGTAAAAGATCAAACCAGCCGCTTTTCCTTAAGTCGAGGCCTAATCCAGAGCAAGATACTCTAACTCTCTTCAGTGCTACAAAAGCTGAGGGAGGGAGGAAGCTGCAAAAGAAAGGTTGGAAGCTAGCAGAGGTTGGTACATGAGGTTTGAGGAAAGAAGCCATCTTTATAACATACAAGATAAAGCAGCAAGTGCTGGTAGAGAACAGCAACAGCAAGTTATCCAGAAGATTTAGCTAAGACCATTGATGAAGGTAGCTACGCTAAACAACACATTTTCAAAGTAGACAAAACAGTCTTATGTTGGAAGAAGACGCCATCTGGGAATTTCATAGCTAGAGAGAAGTCAATGCCTGGTTTCAAAGCTTCAAAGGACAGGCTGACTCTTGGCAGGGGCTAATGTAGCTGGTGACTTTAAGTTGCAGCCAACGCTCATTTAATATTTTGAAAAACCTAGGGCTCTTAATAATTGTGTTGGCTGGGCGCAGTGGCACAGCCTGTAATCCCAGCACTTTGGAAGGCTGAGGCGAGCGGATTGCCTGAGCCTGTGGGTTCAATATCAGTCCAGGCAACTTGGCAAAACCTCATCTCTACACTAAATTTTAAAAAAATTAGCCAGGCGTGGTAGTGTGTGCCTCTAGTTCCAGCTACTTGGAAGGCTGTAGCAGAAGGATCACCAGAGCCCAGCAGGTCGATGCTGGGGTGTCCATGAGCATGACACTGCACTCCAGCCTGGGTGACAGAGTGAGACTCCAACTCAAAAAAGAAAATTGTGGAACAGCAAAGTTTGGGTGTCAGCACATCTACTTAAAGGATGATTTACTGAATATTTTAAGCTGACTGTTGAGACCTACTACTCAGGGAGAAAAAAAACGAAAGATTTATTTCAAAATAATATTGTTCATTGACAATGCACCTAGTCAGCCAAGAGCTCTAATGAAGATGTACAAGGAGACTAATGTTGTTTTCATGCTTGTTAACACAACATCTATTCTGTAGCTCATGGATCAAGAAGTCATTCTGACTTTTAACTCTTATTATTTAAGATATAAATTTTGTAAGGCTATAGCTGCCATGAATAGTGATTCCTCTGATGGATCTGGGCAAAGTTAATTGAAAACCTGGAAAGGATTCACCATTTTTTATGACATTAGAGCATTCAAGATTCATAGAAAGAGATCCAAATATCAACATTAACTGGAGTTTGGAAAAGGCTGATTCCTTGAGGGTGCAAACTGATTATTTGAGGGTACACGACTTCAGTGGAGGAAAGAACTGCAGATGCGGCAGAAATAGCAAAAGAACTAGAATTAGAAACAGATACTGAAGATGGGACTCAATTGCTTCAATCTCATGATAATACTTTAATGGATAAGGGTGGCTTCTTATAGGTGAGCAAAGAAAGTAGTTTTTTGAAATGAAATTTACTTCTGGTAAAGATGCTGTGAACATCTTTAGAATTTAGAATATAACACAGATTTAGTTGATAAAGCAGTGGCAGAGCCTGAGAGTATGACTCCAATTCTGAAAGAAGTTCTACCATGGGTAAAAACAGCATCACATGCTATGGAGAAATATTTTGTTAAAGGAATAGTTAATTTGGCAAACTTCATTGTTATGTTATTTTATGAAATTGCCACAGCTAGTCCCACCTTCAGCAACAACCATCCTGACAAGTTAGCTGCCATCAACATCAAGACAATACCCTCTGTCAGCACACAGATTACAAGTCACTGAAGGATCACATGATCACTACCATTTTTCAGCAACAAAGTATTTTTAACTAAGGTATACACATTGGTATTTTTTGCATAATGCTATAGCACACTTAACAGAGTACAATAGAGTGTAAACATGACTTCTATATATACATTGTGAAATCTAAAAGTTCATGTGACTCACTTTATTGCAATATTCATTTTATTATAGTGGTCTGGGACCAAACAGGCAATACCTCCAAGGTATGACAACACTTGGTGGGCATTAAAAAACCTAGTATTTTTCCTCCTCTCCTGACTCCCCACTATTCAGAATAATAAATAAAGGAGGGGGGTATAAAAAAGAAATAAAGGCAGTATATGATGAAAATTAATATATAAGTAGAAAATATAATTTTTAAAGATAAATTTACAATAGCAACTACAAAAATATAAAGTATCTAAAAGTAAATCTAACAAAAGTGTACATAACCCTGTGGAGAAAATTATGAACTGCATTGAAAGTCATTAAATAAGAACTAAATAAATGGAAAGAGTTACTATACTTATGGGTAGAAAGACTCAATATCATAATGATGGTGTTCTCCCTGAATCAGTCTATAAATTCAGTGTAACTCAAATCAAATCTCAAGAGTATTCTTGAGAAAACTTAAAAGGTGATTATAACATGTATATGGAAGACAAAGTCCGAGAAAAGCCAAGACATTTTTGTAGAAAGACATTTTAGGGGATTTGTCCCGGCTTATTATAAAGCTATAATACAATATAGTTAGGGCAAAAGAATGGACAAAACATGTGTTTAGAAATGGACTCTAAATTCCACAAATATTATTTTTTCCACACAGAAGAAAATTAGAATAAATTCCTACACACACACACACACACACACACACACACACACACACACACACACACACACACACTCCACATGGATTACAGAACCTAAATTTGAAAGGCAAACAAAACAATAAAGCTTTTAGAATATAACAAAGAAGAATATCTTCATGACATCAAGGTTTAAAAAAAGACTTTCTTAAATACGACATAAAAAATGCTAACCATAAAAGAAAAGATTGATAAATTCAACTACATTAAAATTAAGAAGTTGGATAGCAGAAGGTTGGCAAGAATCCAACTTCTATGTGGACTATAAATCTCTTCAGCTTCCCAAAGGCATAAATAACCTTTTTGTATTCATTGGAACTATGTTCTGACAATACATATAAAAGCTCAGATTCAGCATATGGTGGGCCATCTTTGGTTTTATCCACAATTGGGTTACTAGCACTTCTGGTTTAACCTGAGTATATTTGAATGGTGTTGGTTTATACTTAGAACATGTGTGAGTCTGCATATAACAATTCTCACAATAATGTAGCCTGCCATTCAAGACAAGCACCACCATGTGCCATCGTCATAGGCACTGCCAAGCAATCGCCAGGCGATAACATTGTACAGTACCTCTTCCTTACCTTCTGTGCAGTGTTTTTGTTATGTTTATGATCATTCACACCTCAAAGTTCACACTTGTTTTAGTAACTGCTGATATTTAAAGACTACTCCAAATACTACTAGAAGAAATAAGCAAGATAGAAAACCCTAGGGGTAGACCAATTTCTAACCGCACGGGAGAAGCTAATCCACCACCTCCTATTCAGTTATGATTTTGTACCAAAAGTCTCCTACACTGAGCTTATAAGCCTTTCCCATTCTTTTTCCTCTCATTCTTTCTACCAGGCATTCTTCACCAACATTCTGCCATTCACTCTACATGTTGACATGTATACAGTAATACATAAATATAGCCTAAGATAACAAAAAGACAATGTCACCCAAATATGACTTATGTTTAAGATGATACACATTTTTTCAAGAGCGTGTCCATCACATATATCAAGAGCAATGCTTGTATTGGCATGATAGTACCTATATCATAACATCGCTACTAACAGTAAATTATTTCTTGGGGACTCCAAAAATAGGACCCTAAAAACTTTCGAAGTATTTAGTATCAGGATACTGAGTAATTAATTTTAGCACTGTAATTTAAAATTTTCCTTTTCAGCTGAAATAGCATACATGTATCATTGTTTCTGTAATAGAAGTGAATAGCTCTATTGAATCAACTATTTTAATAGTACACATTTGGATAAAAAGTTATTGTTAATGAATTTAAGAGGCATCAATAAAACACAGAAATGACTTTCAACAGATAATTATTACTATTCACTTCCAAGTCCAGATTACAAAATAAAGAACTACAACAAAAAGTGTTTTTCAAGTTCACTGACCACAAAGAATTTCAGTATTGTCTACGGAAAACAATTAATGTATCCTAATCTTTTTATCCACATTAACCTAATGAGCCACATGAGAGTGCACGCATTTAATTCAATTAAATTGAGCAGAAACTTATTGAGCACCTACTACATTCCAGACACTGGCATGTAAAAGGAGAAGTCACATGTCCTTCCCCTAAACAGTTTATTAATGTCCTTTATTCCAAGATAATTATTAGGCAAAATGCAATGACTAGCTAAGCAGTTTATAAATGTCTTTTATTCCAGGAAAATTATTGGACAAGATATTACTTCTTCATTATCTACAAAGTGACTAGCTAGAAACTGAATGAAACTTTAGTGGAATTCTTTTTAGGTTTGTTTTTCTGAAACACATATTCAAAAGAATTATGTGGAAAGATAAACATCAAATTTACGATGTCCCATGTCTGGTGGGTGTGGAGGTAGAGAGAGATGATTGGAGCAAGGTTACTAGGGATGCTGTAACTGTATTTGTCTGACTTTATTTCATTAGCTGAGTGGCAGGTACACGACTTTTTACTGAATTGTTATATGTACTGATTGCATGTCTCTACAATTCTATCCTGCATTTCAAATCACACACTTATTTTCATGGCAGAATTAGCTCCTCTTAAGAATCTTCTTTCTTTTTTTTTGAGTGGGAGTCTTACTCTGTTGCCCAGGCTGGATTGCAGTGGCACACTCACCACCACCCTAGCGACAACCTGCTGGGCTCTGGTGATCCTTCCACCTCAGCCTTCCAAGTAGCCAGGACTACAGGCGCATGCTACCACACCTGGCTAATTTTTGATTTATTATAGAGACAAGGTCTCATTATATTGCCCAGGCTGGTCTCGAGCCTGTGGGCTCAAGCAATCCTCTCACCTCGGCCTCCCAAAATACTGGGATTACAGACTTGAGTCACCACAGTCAAGAGTCTTAGGTGATTCCCTACAACAAAGATTCTCCTCAAGTGACTTCATAAGACACTGAGAGATGCTCCTTGAAAGCAAAGGTTTCATGGCAAATGAGTTTAGAAAACTCTCCATGAGTTAAAGGACATTAGCGCAGGAAATCTCTGAACACATCAGTAAACACATCTTATTTAGTGCAGGATTCAGTACCTTCTAAAGACTTTTGAGCATGGAATTTAGTTTTTTCCTCTGAGCACTGTTTGCGTTGCAAGTCTTACAACAATCTTAGGGGACATTAGTGTTCCCTGGGACACAGTTTGGAAAATGCTCTATTAAAAATCCATTTCAATTATATATTCTACATTATAACTACATCCACCTATGCCCATCCCTACACCAACAAGGAACTTTCATGCCCTCATGTCTTTGGTCATACAGTCCTATCAGTCTAGACTGCCTTTAAACCCTGAGAAACTCTTAGTCAACCTTCAAGACTCAGCTGAAATGAAGCCTTCCGTCTCTTTCCTTTCTCGAGTAGAGTAAGTTACTCTTTCAGACGCTTCTAGGGCTGTATGGAAATTCCCTGTGCCACATCTCCCACTGTAAGCAGTTACTGATGCATGAGGACAGGTAGCAATGTCTAGCACAGAGCCAAAGCCAGGCACAAAGTAGGAGCTCAGGAGATATTAGTTGAATGGATACAGAAATGACGTTCACGTGCATTACTAGAATTTTGTTCCTCAATTTTCCAGACACTCTAAATGTATATTCATAACTTTTCAGTCTTTATTTTCAATTGTAACACTAACAAGAATAAAAACAAATAGACATAACGACTGACTGAGACAAAGACTGACATAGAAACAAGGGGAAGCAGAGATAGAGAAAGTGCAATGAAGGAGATGACTAAAGTGATGAATAGTAAACCAACAGCCCGTGAGTCCAGTCAAGAGACAAAAGGACTGACCAATAGAAAGTCTATATGAAGCTTGGAGCAGATGCATGGGGTGAGCAATTTTGCAAGATTCGCTGTTGGTCGTCAACACTGCTGACTTGGGTTCCCTCTGAACTACTTACAGCTGTCTGGGAGGGCCCACCCCTCATTTTTATTCCCTACGCTAAAGAGCCCACTATCGTCACCACAAAATTTTCATCATTTTAGCTGTGAGCTCTTCTATTCAGCAGAATTTTATTTCTGTTTTCCTTTCTGTTTATGAGAATCCCCCACTGGCATTGTAGATTGGTTATATGTTGGGTTCAAATAAAATAAAATAATAATAATAAAAGCAAGCTGGCAATTTCTTTCCAATAGAATATGCTACGTATTTCATGAAAGAGAAGGCAGAGGAGTTTTATGATTCCTAAACCAAAACCCTCCCGTCTCTGAGAACTAAGTGGGAAAAAATTACAAAGAGCATGTCACAAAAAACAAAAACTGAGCATTTGCTTGCCAACCTTAGGGAAGCATCCAGGTGATTAATTGGACTAATGTTTTTTTTTTAAAAACACAATTTCATATGCTGATATGCATTTTGTAGACTTTCAGTGCTAGTTTTCATGGATATAAATGTGCATACCAGAGGAGGGGTTTTCTTTTCCCACTGACACTCTTTTTTTTTTCAGTACAGAATGTCTGGCTGGCTTGTGCTCATAGCCTAACAGCACCTTTCCTGCCAAGTTTTATTTATATTTTCAAGGCACTTCTCTTCCTGGTATAGGAGACAATCTGGACTAGTAGAAGGAGCACTGGACAAGGAGTCCAAGAATTCAGGGTTGCAATGGTTCCTCTAGGCTATAAACTTAAGTATCTCTGCAAGTGTCATTTTTTTTTTCCAATCTGTAAATTGGGAGTGCTGACTAATGAATCTCTAGAATTCAACCCATTGATCAAAATCACTTTACTTTCCTCACAATGATTGCTGAAAGCTAAAATGGCATGGAGATTTCAGCATGATGTGGACTTCCACAACTCACAAAGAGTGAAAATGTTCCAGGAAATAGTTCCAACAAAATAAAACAATACAAAACCTTTGCCTGAAGTGCTGAAATGCATCTCTTCCTAAAGGCAGACTATATACGATTAGGATATTTAAGTCTCAGTCTATCAATGATGAAAAAGTTTTTTATTATCTTAGGGAAGGATCTGTTTCTTATTTGAAGAATGACACTAATAGCTGATGAGAACTATATGTGAGGTACTGTCCTAAGCATTTCATGATAATTCCTGTAGTCTTGACAAGAATTTCACAAGGTAGGTACTATTATTTTATCATAAAGAAACCCAAAGTACAGAGAAATTAGATAAGCCGACCAAGCCCACACAACCTGGGGAGATGGTGGGGTCTGATGCCAGGCAGTCCTGTGCCCAAATCCAGACTTTTTAATTTAATTTAATTTAATTTTAAAGATGTGGGGGTACAATTTAAGGTTAGGTATACAAATGGTCATTGTACAGACAAACTTTGGGCCTCATTTTGATTCCCAGTTCACCTGGTCTGAGGTTAGGTACCCTTAGAAGATAGACAAGTGGGACCTCATCAAACAGAAAAGCTTCTGCAAAGCAAAAGAAACCATCAAGAGAGTGGGAAGACAGCCCACAGATTGGGAAAAAAATATTTGCCAACTGCATATCTGACAAAGGCCTAACATCTAGGATCTACAAGGAATTCAAACATGCCGAAAAGAAAAAAACACAGCCCTATTAAAAAGTGGGCAAAAGACATGAACAGACACTTCTCAAAAGAAGACATATGAGTAGTTAACAGATACATGAAAAAATGCTCAGCCTCATTAATCATCAGAGAAATGCAAATTAAAACCACACTGAGATACCACTTAACTTCAGTTAGGATGGCCATCATCAATAACTCAAAAACAACAGATGCTAGAGAGGATGCAGAGAATAGGGATCACTTATGCACTGTTGGTGAGAATGTAAACTAGTATAACCTCTGTGGAAATACAGACTTTTTTCTACCTGCTCCACCACCAGTTACTTTGAGAATCTCTGCTTAACATAGCTAGTAACGGACAAGAACACAAATGTAGTTTCTGCATTACAAATTAATTGCTTGGTCAATTATTTAATAATTAATCGATTACTAATTACCTAATCAATAAATATCTTCACAGAGTACATAGATGTGAACCAATATCACCCAACACCTGTTAGAAGCTGTCAGAGTCACAAGTGTTTGAAATGCCTATTATCGGCACCATGCCCTTTGACGAGACAAGGTAACACCCAGTTTGTACGGTTGGCATCCAAGAATGGGAAAATATGGAACTTGCTCCTACAGAAAGACTTACTATTTCATTTTTCCCCATTAAATTTTATAGCCACACTGGAAGATAACTAAGATCACCTCTTTACTCAAAGGCAGCATAACACAGTGGGTTAGGACAACCCTGGAACTAGAATGGTTGGGTTTGAATCCTGGTTTCATCCCTTATTTGCTATGTAATCTTAGGCCAGCTACTACATCTTCCTGTATCCCCATTTTCTTATCAATCAAATAGAAATAAGAATACAAGTATACACTTTCTAGGTTTATTTAAAGATGAAATAAATTAATATTTGTAAAGAGCTTAGAAGGGTTCCTGGCTCTTAGTAGTACTTCCTAAAGGTGATTTTTATTATTATTATTAACATGAGAGATGACTTGCCAGACATCACAAAGTCAGATGTAGCTGGATTTAATCCTGGTCTTCCAATTCCAAATGCCATTCTCTTTCTCTAACAGAATTTAATGCTGTCTATTACTAAAAGTCAACATTCTCTTGAAATTCTGCTATGTGCCAGAATGCTCAGTGAGACAATTTCCCCCATAAAATTGCCCAATGAGATGATGTTCCCCATAAAATTGCTCAAACCCCCAAAGTAGGTAATATTATTCTGTTTTGCAGATGATGAAACCAAGGTTTCTGAAAGGTTGATTCATCCTCAATTGCTTAACTCAACCAGTGAACATTCTTTGTCACAGTAAGTCCTAAATAACATTTAAAGTTCCTGACAACACACTTCAATGTACGCTATTTTTTTAAAGTGCCATCTAAGAGACATAAACTTTGATTTTTCTTGCTTTGTTTGTTTTATTAGTTTGAGAGAACAATTAAATCCCACCAAAAACAAAATGTTTGACTTGAGTGAATTATCACAATGAAATTCTGCTTCAATTAGATTCTTCATCTGCCTGCAGGGTGGCTCCAAGCATCCTAAATCCACCAGATGCAATTTTTTAGATGGGTACTATCAGGTACCAAGCCAAACATTCACCCATTTAAGAAAGATTACTTTGGAGAGCAAAGGGGAACGAGGAAGCATATTCCTCTCTGGCACTGGGAGGAGAAAATGAACAATAAGTGATACAATCTTTTCCCAGCAGCCTCACACACAATGGTGTGTCTTGCAAATGAAACATACTGTGAAACAGCTTGTGAGATGAGCTTCATCAACAATAAGTAATTTTTATTCAGATTTTATTGTTGAATACAATGAACATGATTAAATGTTTCAGATATGCCTATTCAGACCTTAAGCAAACCACCACCAAAAAAAAAAGCCCTATTAAAAATCATCTTCTAAATCTGCTTTAGGAAGAGCTTTAATTGCCTACTCGACGTGTAGAAGTGAATTCCCACTTGAAAGCAGCACTGTTCCCAAGAAGATAGTAACAACATGTTTGCACTTCCCACCTCGGCCTCTTCTCACCCCTGCAGATCCTCCCAGCGTTGCCAAATAGTTACAAAGTCAGTCCTTTCAAATCACCGCATTTTGAACTTCCCAAACCTTTAAGAGGGTCTCTGTGTATGGAAAAGAACAATAGCGCTTCAAAAGCTATGTCTGCGAGTTCTTCAATACTCCATTTGAATGCTGGGGTTTCAATCACGGGCATCGGTAGACAATTTCTGATTGCTTAGAAGTTACTTTTATACAGCTTTGATTAGGTCGCCCTTCTCAATAGGAAATCAAGAAAATCTTTGATCCTTTTCCGTTTTCAGAATTGTCACCAAGCCCTCTCAGGACCGGGAGTGAAAGAGATGGGGGTGGGGGCGTTTGGTACTCCCTCTAACCTCTCCTCGCACCCCTCTCAATCTTCGTACCTGTGCAATTCAGACTTCCATCCAGAATCACTCATCGTTGAGAGGATAAAAACAATGGGTGCTAATTCAGGAGGTGGGGATGCTTTACAATTTTATGGATTTCCCAAAGACCGATAATTGGCACATAAATGTACAAACGTGAACTGGATAATTAGGGGGCTCCGAACATAAGCCACCTTTAATTTATATGATTACTTGAAAACATGTTAAATGTTGTGAAGTGTCGGGGAACCCCCACACGGCCTTTATTCAAAACCATCAACATCGTGAAAGTGCGTCTTAACAGCCCAGCAGGAGGGGACCAGGAGGGAGGGAGGGAGAAACCGCCACCGCGACGCCTCTCGCTGGGTCCCGGCGGATCGCTGGGAGCATCCAGCTCCGAGGAGGGTTCGCCGCCCGCGCGTCCAGCTAGCTCCCCGGCAGAGAAAGGCGCACTCGCTTCCGCGCGCTCTCGACTCGCCCCCCTTCCTAACAGAGCCAAATACAGGCGTGCGCCGGCACCCAAACGCTCACGCAGGCACCGACCCACGCGGGCACGCACCCCAGCCTCGGCGACACACACCGTAGCGCACAGACGCCCGCGCCGCGGCGCTCTCCACTCCGCCCGCCTAGCGGCCGCCCGGCGCCCCCGGCCTCCCCACCCCCACTCCCATTCCTTCAGACCCTCCCAAGCCAGGCGGAAGTGCCCCGGCAGACCCCCAACAATGAGGACTTGTGCGATGCCGTTGGGGGTTGGGGTTAGTTTCCACCAAGTGAAGCGTACACCGTCTGGCGGGTCCGGGAGAAGGCACAACGCAGCGACCAAGTGGCATTGGCCCCGCCAGGCAGTTTCCCCCCGTGCCCGCTCCCCCCACCCCGCCCAGCGGCACCCCCAAAGCGGGTGGAGGAAGACTGAGAGAGCGCGCGCGCGCGCGAGCGATCGAGAGACAGACAAGAAAAAAGCGCCTTAAAAAGTGCAGAGGAAAGACGCGCCCTCCCAGCAGGGGTCACAATAATACTCCGCGGGACGCAGCCAGAGGAGGCAGAGTCCTGGCTGCAGTGAACACCCTGGTTTGGAAATTTACTTTGTACACTCACCCGATGGCCCCTTTCGGGCCCCGCGACACGACCTCCCCCCATCTCGGACTCCCTGACTCCGGTTCTCTCGGCGGTCGAGACCCTCTTGTATGCCTCCTTTAGTAGCCGAACCACGGAGATTTTAAAGTTTCCCCGGTTTGAAAAAACTGAGCTCTGCATGCAAGGCAGTGCAGCGTCGAGTCTGGAGCCGAGAGGAGGAAGAGGGGCGGGCGGGGGGAGGATGCATGGAGGGGGATGAGCCGCAGAGGGCAGAATCGACGGAGGAACTGAAGAAGGGCTGGGGTCCGAGGAACGCGGGATCCGGCGCCGATGGTGCCGGCGAACGGTTTGGGGTCACTGGGACAGAACCGGTTTCTCGAGAGGTCTAGACAGAACCGCGACGCTGCCGGGGAGCAGGGAAGCGAGAACAGAGATCGGCCGAGAAGAGAAGGAGGTCCGTCACGAGGGCGCCTCCAGCGAGGCTGGGAGGCGGTTTGGGGAGCACCGGGCATGTTCCGGAGGGGGAGAAGGACTGAGCCGGGACCGCAGGAGAAAGGAGGGCACAGGAAGTCCTGGGCACAGACGAGTGTCTTGGGTGGACAAGTCTGGAGACAGGGTCGCGCGGTGGTCAAAAGTAGGGAGATTGATGCGGGGGGTGGAGGGACCTAGGAGGGAGAAACAGAGGTCGCCCCTTGCCTCTCAGCAAGTGGAGGGAGGACGCGAAACACTGCTTGCAGTCGCCACCCTCGGAGCACCCCTAGCCAAACTACCGAACGGCGCGCCCCAGGAGCCCGACTCCGCGCCCGGGGACCCCCGCCAAGCTTCCTTGGCTCCCGGGCGCCGCGTCCATGCGGGGCACCTGCCGCGCTGAACTCCAGGGTCGCCGCGCGCCCCCGGTCGCGCCTCACCTCGGCTGGCCCAGAGCATCCTTTTCCGCTGCCGCAGCCGCCCAGGAAGTGGCTCCCCATGCCCGGCGGGCGGCGGCACTCAGGCGCGCTCTCCAGCCCGGGGAAGCCCCGGCGAGCGCGGAGCTG
>NW_007247468.1:266198-312782 GCF_000164805.1 Carlito syrichta
AGCCGAGTCGCGGTGGCGACGAGGAGGAGGAAGAGAGCGCAAGCGAGCGAGCGGGGGCGCCGCGGCTCGCAGTCGCGCCTCTGGAGCCCCTGCGCTCACTCCCCATCCCGGCGTGGAAGGAGGAGAGCCGAGCCGAGAGCAAGGGGTCCCCGCCCCAGCTGCGCCGGCGGGGAGGGGGCGAGGGAGAGGAGGGCTTCACAAAGTATCCAGTGTTTTCGCCACCATCACCACCCGCGGCGACAGCCCCGCCCGGCCTCCCTCATTTTTCTCTGGGGTCTGCTCTTTGATCCCAGCCTCTGAACATACGCATACCCAAACCTCGAGAGTGCCCGTGGGTGACACCAAGAGGGGAGTTTCCGCAAGGGCGTGATGCCCCCGCGGCCCCTTGGCAGGAGGGGGCGCTCGCTCCCAGCCACCGGGGCCGGCTCGGCGGCTCCAGTCTTGACTGCGACTTCCCAGGCAGAGTGGAGCCAGGCGGAAGGAGAAGGTTTGCGGGTGTCGCGTTTTCCTGAGTCCTAGGGAGGGACCCGTCCCCCCGAGGGTATGCAGACTCCAGTTAATTCCCGCTTATCCCCCGCATCCCCCATCCCACTTCGGTTCTCAGAATGCCTGGGAGTAGACAATCAGATCAGAAGCTCCTCAGAAGGCTCCCGCGAGTACACAAGCTTACAAAGATCCAAGGAACGTCACATCGCAGGAGATACTGGGTTCATCTGAAAATTCTTCCACCCCGAGACTGGATTCAACCCCAGAACATGCTGGCCAGGTGTGGTGGCTCATGCTTGTAATCACAGTGCTTTAGGAGGCCGAAGCGGGAGGATCTCTTGAATCTAAGAACTCAAGCCCAGCCTGCGCAATATGGTGAGACCTCGACTCAAAAATACATATATAAATAAAACAAAATGACAAATTAGCCAGGCATGGTGGCTTGCACCTGTAGTCCCAGCTCCTGGGGAGGCCGAGGCGGGAGGATCACTTGAGTTTAGGAGTTCGAGGCTGCAGTGAGCTGTGATCATGCCACTGCACTCTAGCCTGGGTGGCAGAGAGAGACACCCTGTCTCAGAAAGGGAAAGGAAAGCTTCAGGCAATGTCTGCTGTGTGGCACACCTGTGTTGTCTAGAGGCCTGGATGCAGGGAAGAAGAGGGCATAGTGAATCAAATCAAGTGCTGCCCTGGTTGGGCCATGTGCAGAAGAGGAAAGAAAGAGGATGGCAACCATTCCTTTAGAAGTTTACTCTTAATTTTTTTAGGAACCACACTCCTGTCTTCCAACTGTGTGGTAATAAAGCTAATGGGGTAGGTTTGTTTTTTGTTATCTTTTTCCTGGTAGCTTCTGTCACTCAGCCATGAAACTTAATGAAGCATTTAGGGCTGTTACCTCCAGAGTCAATGCGCTAAAAATATTTAGCCTAATGCACTCCTTGTGGAGTCAGTAGGTCCATGGCTGGTACATACAAAGTCATCAAGAGACCCTCCCTTTTTCCACAAAATTCACGACCCATTAAACTTATTCCATAATAACAGCTTTTGTACAAATGGAGGCCTGAGCAAACGGAGGCTGTCATGCACCACCTGAAAAGATAGAAATTTGCATAGAGACAAGAAAAATATATGAGGTCACTGACAGGATGCAATCTTGGGAGAAGAGTTGATCAGAGAAAACTCCCAACAAGGTGGAGAGAGGTCCCATCCCTGATACCACTCAGTTTCTATCTACTGAGTGTGTCCAGAACATCTAATAGTGGGGACCAGAGAAACAACCTCAAGTCTCTTCAACTTTTCCAGAGTTCAGGAAAGTGGAAAGAGTTGCCACCAGACATGCTTCCACACTCTGTGTGAAGTTCAGGTTTGCCAGGTGATTCACACTTCAGCAGTCTGAACTCAATGCTGAGAAAACAGGGGCAGAGCTGGGAAGACATGGCTGAAACAGAAGGATGGAGTGTAGAAGACTGCTATGCACTTCAGGTGGCTGGACAAATGTCAATCCTTGGGTAATGGAGTGTAGATACAACTTTTCTTTGACTCTACCAAAAACACTCTGAAATTTCTCAGTGCTTTGAGAACAGCCTTGGAACATCAAAACCATTTACATACATTATAAGACCCTGCATGTAAGAGCACCTGTCTTCCCCTGCCTTCTACCTTGTTCAATTATGGTTACAGACTTTGACGGGAATGTGGGACACTGAGATGGTGGAGTAATCGAAATGTAAGACTCTGTCTCTACTCAGCATTGGATGAAGTCCACCATGGAAACAGGGGAGATTGCTGTGAAATCCAACAGGGACAAGTGCAGCTCTTCCCAACATTAGTCTGGAAGAAAGCATACTCTATAGATTCTAACTGCACACTAACCACCCACAAAGGCCTTGTGGTCTTCTGTGTTCAACTAAACCAAATCTTACAGGAATATTTTAAGTTATTGTACTAAATATGTCATGAGACAATTCACCTAAGAATTAAGATTTTTTTCTTTTGTTTTTTTTTAAAATAACAATATCATTTGCATTAAGTGCAGCATAAGACAAAGATCTATAAACATTCCTTTATCACCTGAAAAACAGCAAAGTAATAAGATCAGCAAAGATGTATAGATTGCTTATTATGTTCCAGGAACAGTTCTAGGTACTTTCTACATAGTAACTCATTTAACCTTCACAGCAACCCAGTGAAGAAGGTACTCTTATTGTACTGGACAGAGTATGGACTTTGAAATCTGAGAGGCCTAATTCATAGTTGACGAGTTATTTCTCTGTACTTCAAAATTCTCAACCTTAAAATGGTGATGGATAATACCATACTCATGAGATTGCAGTCAACCTTAAATGAGATATGTTGGATGTGGCTGGCAGTGAATCAGTCACCCAGTAAACACTGGTTTTCTTCTCAGAATATTTCCAGAAGAGTTCGTTTTAATTTGACAAGCACTATGGAGTTCAGTTTCTGTGTCAGACACTGTGTAGGCATTGGGAATAATGGTGATAAATCAGAAACAGATTCTGCCTCTGAGGAGCTCAGAATCAATCGAATAAAAGCTATGGGCATACACAGCATGCAGGTGGGCAAAAATAAGTTTCCTGAATTTCACATAATTCATAACAGTGCACATGATTTTCAAGACACCCAAAGGGGCAGCCTATATAAATGCTGCTCAAAACTGACCCATGATTGAAATCAAAACCAAATGTCAAAATCATAAATCCTACTAGCAATGACTACTCCTCAAAAGAAAGGAATGCAAAGTAGCCTATTTTATATATTACATACATTTAAAATTCTATTTATTCCTACAATTGTTTCAAATATACTTCTCATCAGATAGAGTGTAATAAAATTAATTTGTACTGTAAGCTATGTTTTTTTTTAATTCTAGCTTTGGTGAAGTATGATTGACAGATATTGTATATATTTAAAGTGTACAAAGTGATGTTTGGGTATATGTATATATTATAAAATGATCACCACATTAAGCTAAGTAACATATCCATCCTCTCACATAATCATTAACTTTTTGGTGATGAGAAAACTTAAGATCTACTCTCTCAGCAAATTTAAAGTAAGCAGTACATTATTAACTATAGTCAACATGCTGTACATTCAATCTCCAGAATTTATCTTGTAACTTATAAGTTTGTTCCTTTTAACCAAAATCCCTCCATTACCCCCATCTCTGGAAACTACCATTCTATTCTCTACTTTTAAGAGTTAGACTTATTTAGATTCCATATATAAATAAGATCCATTATCCAGTATTTGTCTTTCAGTGTCTGGCTTATTTCACTTAGCAAAATGCCCTCTAGCTTCATTCATGTCATCACCAATGGTAGGATTTTTTTTCTTTTGAAAGGGTGAATGGCATTCCATTGTAGACATACAGAGAGTGCCAAAAATGTGTACACATATTAAGAAAAGAAGTATTAATATTGTAATGCTATCCTACCTGCCACATAATGATGCTAGAATTCATTTGATGAATACCATCTTTTGAGCAAACATCATACTACACATTGCTACTGTGCTATCCGTTGAAAGACGACTGGATTTTTTAAAAATGGTACATATACACAATGGAATATTATGCAGCCATAAAGAAGGATGAAATTATGAATTTCACAGCAACTTGGATGGACTTAGAGTCTATAATACTGAGTGATCTATCACAGAAACAACTGAGGTTCACATGTTCTCACTCATAAGTGGACCTAGATCAATTATTGTAATACTATAAGAAAAGGTTTGGCAGTAATGGGAAACTGCTGGGGGAGGGGTTGTGGGATTGGCAATAGTGGGAATCTGCTGGGGGAGGAGAGGGCATACCTCATGAACAAGGATATCTACATAATGAACATTTGCATACCAAACCATGAATTGTACCCCACATCTGTAAAATAAAAAATTTTCAAAAGTAATGCTAGATAACAGCTCTTAAAATGTTTATATATTTTTTGGCATCTCTGGTATATATCACATTTTCTTTATCCATGTACCTATTTTATTTTATTTTATTTTATTTTATTTGAGAAGGTAGGATTTATTGACAGGACAAAAAAAGCTCCCAGAGCAGGAGGGGACCCAAGAGGTTTGCCCTATCCATGTACCTATTAACAGACATTAGGTTGATTCAGTATCTTAGCTATTACAAATAATACTTCCGTGAACAGGGTTGTGCAGAGATCTCCTTGATATTAACTTCCTTTCCTTTGGATAAACCCAGAAGTGAGATTGCTGGAACATAGGATGGCTCTGTTTTTGTTTTTTTTGAAAAACCACCAAACTGTTTTCCATAAAGACTGTACCAATTTACATTCCACCAAGAGCATACAGAGTTTCACTTATCTCTGCGCCCTTCCTCTGTTACTTTTGTCTTTTTGATAGCCATCTTAACAGGTGAGAGAGGACATCTCACTGTGGTTTTCATGGTATTTCCTTGATGGTCAGTGATATTGTGTACCTTTAAATATGCCTGTTAACCCCACTGCCCATCGAAAGTAGACTGGATAAAGAAAATGTGATACATCTACACAATGGAATATTATGTAGCCATAAACAAGGACACTAAGCAAATTGGATGGAGTTGGAGACAATCATACTTAGTGATCTATCCCATTTTAAAATCAGGTCCTTCGTTTGTGTTTGTTCTTTGCTATTGAGTTGTATGAGTTCCTTACATATTTTGCATATTAAACCCTTATCAGATCTACGGTTTGCAAATATTTTCCTCCATTCCGTAGTTTGTCTTTCCTTTGCTGTAAAGAAGACTTTTGCTTTCGTTGTCTATGCTTTTGGTGTCATATCCAAAAAATCTTCGCCAAGACTAACACAAAGGAGTTTTTTTTCTTGTATGCTTTCTTCTAGAATTTTTATAGTTTCAGATCTTACATTTAAGTTTTTAATAAACTTTGTGTTGACTTTTGTGTGGGATCAAATTTTATTCTTTTGCACGTAAATATTCAGGTTTCTTAACACCATTTATTGAAGAGACTATCTTTTCCCCTTTGTGTATTCTTGGTGCTTTTGTCAAAGATTAGTTGATGGTATATACATGGATTTATTTCTGGGATCTGTATTCTGTTCTATTGGTCTATGTGTCAATTTTAATGCCAGTGCCATACTGTTTTAATTACTGTAGTTTTGTAACTATACTTTGAAATCAGGCAGTGTGATGCCTCCAGGGTGTTCTTTTTTCTTAAGATTGTTTTAGCTATTCAGAGTCTCCTGTGGTTCCACATGAACTTTAAGAATTTTTTTCCTATTTCTGTGAAAAATCCTATTCAAATTGTATAGAGATTACACTGAATCTGTAGGTTGCTTTGGGCAGTATAGTCACTTTAATATTATTAATTATTCTAGTCCCTAAACACAGGATATCTTTCCATCTTTTCCCACTTCTTCTGTCAATATTTTACAGTTTTAAGTGTACGGATCTTTCACATCCTTAGTTAGATTTATTACTAAGTATTTTATTCCTTTTGATGCTACTGCAAATGGAATTGGAGTTTTAAAACACAAATTATTACATAGCCACAATTTATTAAGTAGTTTGAAGTGCTTGTACATGCCAGGAATATGGTAATGTTTGTATATACATAAAGCTCTCAAATTAATAAAACTCTTCTTCTTCTTTTTTTTTGATTCATAGTCTCACTCCATCACGCAGTGGCTCGGTCATATTCACTCCAGTATTGACCTGCTGGGCTCAGGCAATCCTTTCACCTCAGTCTTCTAAGTAGCTGAAACCACAGGCGCATCCCACCATGCCTGGCTAATTTTTTTGATTTACTGTAGAGACAAGGTCTCACCAAGTTGCCCAGGCTGGTCTCGAATTCCTGGGCTCAGGCAATCCTCTCACTTCAGCCTCCCAAAATGCTGGTATTAGAGGCTTGAGCACCCAGTCTAGATCCCATATTTTTAAAAAGAAAATTTTGTTCTTTATTTTAAAAAGACGTTTACTGGTTATCTACTCTATACCAGGTACAATGTTAGCCTTTGACAGAAACCAAAAACTTGCCCTCAGACAACTCATGGTCAAGTGAAGGAAACCTTATCATGTTGTATTAAGATAAATGCTATCATGATACCAAGTAGAGGATGCTATGGGAGCATCAAATAGAACACTTAAACCAGGATATCATGTTAGCAGGACTTCATGAAGAAAGTGATATCATGCTGAAAGATGATTGAGTAACCAAGTGAAGCAGAAAAATTATTTCAAGAAAAAAAGAGAAAGAATATAAAAATGGTACAGAAGAGGGTTCCTTTCTAGAGAAGAAAGTATGAACAAAATACATACAGTTTTATTTGCCATGTTCAGAATTTTGGAATTTAGAGGGATAGTAAAGGAATCCACTTAAGAGCACGACAGGAAATATATTTTGCAAATCTTACATTAACTACATTTCAGATACTTTTCTTGTATGTCCTGGACACAAGGAAAATACTCAATGGCTACTTCTTTTTTGAGGTAAAAAAAAAAAAAATGCAATGAAAAATTATTTCTATGTGGCTTTATCAAAACAAAACATTCCTTCTTTCATGATACTAGCCTTGCTGGATTCTAGGGAAAGGCTGTGTGGCAGCATCACTAAACCTGACTCTGGTTGACAATAGCTATAAATAGCATTTCTTTCATTTTTCCAAGGAGGAGGTGGAGGAGAGCAGAAACATTGGCAATCATATTTATGCCACCAATCTGCTCTTTTTTTTAAACTCTAAATGCACAGTAGAAATAAAGTAGAGAGCTTAAGTGATTGTCAAAGGGCTCTTACATGCCAATACAAACCCCCCATTTTTTCACCTATCAAGTGGAGCTTAAGGTGACATCAGTGCTTGAAAATAGGAGTAAACTAAAAGCTATCTGAAAATGACTGAGTTTCTGATGCCTACGGAGTATCAGAAGCCAAGAAGAATCAACATAGATTCTGCTGTCACTTTCACATGTTTTGTGACCTCTGTGTTAAAGGTATGCCAGATAGGTGGTTTCTGCCTCTCTGGGGTCATTCCTTCTTCTTTTAAGATAACCCATAGATTTCATTGGGAAATGATTCCCCACTCAATAATGTTGTTGTTTTGTTTTTGTTTTTTTTTTCATTTAGTTTTGATATAACTGAACCAGTTCCAGGGATGGACAAGTGACTCAGTACAATGCATTTCTTGACCACAATTCAGAGATGGCCAAATGGGCAAGCTGTGTGTCAAAATATGGAGCAACTGGGAAAACTGCTTTTTACTACTGAACTAGAATCTGGAAAGATGTTAAGCATACAGCTAAAGAAAATTAATCTATGAAAAAGTCTTTGGAGAATGAAGGTAACGGAGAAGAAAACAGGACCAAGAGGTGGAAAAATAGAGATTTATGAGGACATTGTTAAAGGATTTTGGTTTAGCCATGCCTAAAACCAACTGTTATCTCCTCAGATTTTTTTGCTATGTGAGCTAATATATTCCCGCTATTACTTAAAGCAATTTGATTTTTTTTTGCTTTCAACTAAAATAATTCGGTCTATTATGCTGGGTATTGTATTATACACTTCCTATACATTATTCAATTGAATATCTAAAGAACTCCAGAAAGATATTTGTATATCCTTGGCACAAACTCACATTTCATAGGTTAGAAACAAACTCAAAGATATTAAATTATTTACCCAAACTTAAATAACTAGTCAGATAGTTGAAAAATGAAAATTTAAAATAGCACAACATAAACTTCTTAGAAATAGATTGAACAAAAGCTGTGCAAAGTTTCGGCACCAAAATTTGCAAAACATTGATGAAAACAATTAACGAAGATCTAAATAAATAGAGAAGCATACCATGTCCATGGTTTGGAAAACTCAATATTGAAAACATGTCACTTTTCTTTAAATTGAAGTATACATTTAGCACAATCCAATACAAATCCAAGCACACTACTTCAAGAAATTGACAAATGAATTTTAAAATGAATATGAAAATGCAAAGAGACTTAGAATAACCAAAGCTATCCTGAGAAAGAGGAACAAAGTTAGACAGTTTGTCCTATCTGATTTCAAGACTTACTATAAAGTTGCAGTAATCAAGACAGCATTGTATTGGTATTATAAATAGATAAGTTGGCAAATGGGACAGAACATAGAATCCAGAAGTAGACAAACACAAATGTAGTCACTTGATTTTTTCCCCAAAGGTGACAATGCAGCTTACTGAGGAAAGGAAATCTGTAAAACATGGTACTAAAACATCTGGAAAAATACAGGAGAAAAAAATCAACTTCAACATTTTTCTCATACCATATAAAGGACAAAATGTAATAGCTGAAACATTAAGTTCTGGAAGAGAACCATAGTGTCTTCATAATGAAGATATGCACAAGTTTCTTAGAGAGAACTCAAAAATCACTGAACTTAAAAAAATATACATTGGACTTTATCAAAATTAAAAACCTTTGCTGATACAAATTAAACATGGAGAAAATTAAGTGGTAAACCACATACCTGGAAAAAATATTCACAATATATATCTCAAAAAATTGAATCTAGAAAATATAAAAACATTCTATGAATAGTAAAAAAAAGAAAAACTTATTTAAAATGGACAGAAGACTTCAACAGACAGTTCACCCCAAAAGATATATAAATAAGCACATGAAAATGTGCTCAACATCATTGATCATGAGGAATACACAAATAAAGCTAGTGAGATACTACTTCATACCCATTAAAATAACTTCAAATATCTGACAGCATTAAATAATTGATGAGGATGTGGAGCTTTCATCTATTACTATTGAAAGTGCAAAATGATATTACCTTTTGGAAAACTACCTGGCACTTTTTTTTTTATCAAGTTAGACATACTCACACCTATTCTATGAATACTTGTAGGTATTCCACTCTTAGATATTTACCCAAGAAAAATAAAACATGTACATGCACACACACATACATACATACACACACACACACACACACACACACACACACACACACACACACACACACACACACAAGTTTTAAACAATTTTATTCATCATAAAACTGGGAATAATTTAAATGTCTATGCACAGCAGAATAAACAAATCATAGAATATTCACACAGTGGAATATTATCAAGCAAGAAAAAAATACACTACAAAAATATGCAGCAATATGAACAAAACTTAAAAACATGTTGAATGAAAAGAGAGAAATCAGACCCCAAAGAGGGTATTAATATGATTCCACCGATATGAGGATCAAGAACAGGAAAAACAAATCTACAATGAGAAAAATTAAAATACTAATTGCCTCAGTGAAGAAGGAGAAAATTGCCTACAAAAGGATGCAAATAAATTTCTGGGATAATGAAATATATTATATTGCTAACATGCTGTTGCTTATATAAGCAAATACAGTCATCCATCACTTAAAGACAAGAATATGTTCTAAGAAGTGTTCTCAATTCTGTTTATGTGGTGAGTCACATGTATTGACTAGCACATGTTGAACCAGCCTTGCATCCTTGAGATAAAACCCGCTTGATCATGGTGAATTAATTTTTTTTTGATAAGCTGCTGAATTCAGTTTCCTAGTATTTTGTTGAGGATTTTTGAATCTATGTTCATCAGGACATTGGTCTGTAGTTTTCTGTTTCTGTTATGTCTTTTTCTGACTCCTCATTTTCAGTTTTATGTAACAGTTTCAGCAAGATTGATACCAGTTCTTTGAACATCTGGTAGAATTCAGTTGTGAATCTATCTGGTCCTAGGCTTTTATTTTTGTTGTTGATGCTGTGAGAGATTTTTAATACTGATGATCATGACGGGTCTACTATCAGGGTTTCTATTTATTTCTGATTATATTTCTTCCTGATTTAAGGTTATATGTTTCCAGGAAATGTATTCATTTCCTCTAGATTTTCAAGTTTATTTGCATAGAGATGTTCATAATAGTCTCGGGTGATGCTTTGTAGCCTTGTGGTATCAGTTGTAATGTCTCTGTTTTCATTTTTGATTGAGCTTATCTGAATCTCCACTCTTTTTTTCTTAATTAATCTAGCTGGTGTTCTATCACTTTTGTTTATCTTTCCAAAAACTATCTTTTTTGTTTCGTTGACCCTTTGTGTTGATCTTTGATTTCAATTTTGTTTAGCTCTACTCTGATCTTTGTTATTTCTTTTCATCTGCTATCTTTGGGCTTAGTTTGCTCTTGTATTTCTAGTTCCTTGAGATATAATGTTAGGTTGTCAACTTGTGATCTTTCTGGGTTTTTTTATTGGCTTTAAGCACTATAAATTTTCTTCTGAGCACAGCTTTTGCTGTATTCCTGATATTTTGATAATATGTGTCATTGTTTTCATCCATTTCAAATTTTTTTTTTAAATTTTCCATCTTGATTTTATTGTTAACCCAAAGATCATTCAGGAGCAGACTATTTAATTTCCATGTATTCGTATGGTTTTGAGAGTTCCTCCTGAAATTGAATTCTAGTTTTATTCCACTGTAACCTGCGAAGGTACTTAATATTATTTTTGACTTTTTAAAACTTCCTGATACTAGTTTTTTTGCCCATTATATGGTGTATCATGGAAAATATTCCATGTGGTGATGAGAAGAATGTATACTCTGCAGTTTTGGGGTAGAATGTCCTGTAAATGTCTGATAAAATGTCTGTTTGTTCTACAGTCTAGTTTAAGTTCAGTATTTCTTTGTTAACCTTCTGCCTTGACTATCAGTCTATTACCATCAGCGGAGTGTTAAATTTTCACACTATTATTGTACTGCTGTCTATCTTTTTTCTGAAGTCTAACAGAATTTGTTTTATGAAACTGGGAGCTCTTGTGTTAGATGCATATTTATTTAGGTTGGTTATATCTTCTTGTTGAAATGATCCCTTTATTATTATATAATTATCTTCTTTGTCTTTTTTTTTTACTGTTGTTGACTTAAAGCCTAATTTATCTGATAGAAGAATTGTTACTCCTGCTCATTTTTGGTTTTCATTTGCATGGGTTATTTTTTTCTACCCCTTTACCTTGAGTCCATAAGAGTATTTGTAAGTTTAGCGGGTCTCTTGAAATCAGAAGATATTTGAATTGTGTGTGTGTTTTTTTTTTTAATCCATTCCACCAATCTATAGCTTTTAAGTGGGGGCATTTAGGCCATTTACAAAGTTAATAATGGTATGTGAGGTACTGTTCCAGGCATCATGTTGGTTGTTATTTGATTGGCTTCGCTTTCTCCATTGTGTTACTGTTTTATAAGCCTTGTGACTTTTATACTTTCCAGTGTTTCTCATTGGTGCATTTTGATCTTTCGATGTTTAGAACTCCTTTGAACACTTCTTATAGCACCACTCTATGTCATAGCACCTTGAATATACCAATTCTCATCTGTGTTATTATTTTATATGACTGAGAGCACAGTAGTTTTGTTCACACCAGCATCACCACAAACATGTGAGCACTTCATTGTGCTACCATGCTACAATGGCAATAGTAATTTTTTCAGCTCCATTACATTACTATGGGACCACTGTCGTACAAATGATCAAACTATCTTAAGATCTGCATATTTTAAAATGTGTCTCTTGTATTTTAATTTTATAAAATTTTTTAAAGGGCAATTACAGAGAAAGTGGGGCAGTTGATCAGCCCTCTCATCCTTGTGGGCACTACTCTATGTTGACTCACCACAGACATTTGTGCTAATATTGCAAGTCCTAAATAAAATGTTATACTCCATATAAAAAGGGCACTTTCTGTTGTGCTTGGCACTGCCAAAGCAATGAATGTATAAAAATTATCCTTTAAGTTGTATCGGTGCAATAATGGATAGACTAAGATAGGTGCACCTTCCACAAAATGGAAGCATCATCATTCAGTGATAAAGTGATGCCATCAGAAGATAAATAATTTTCTGACACAGGAGCTAATCAAATAGAGGCTGGATAATGACTTCACAGGAAGTCAACAGAGAAATTCAAGTTTCAGATGGTGAAAGTGAGCGGGGGAAAGGAGTCTTGGGCAATAAGAGTTTTAAGTTCTCCTTCATTGCTGATATTCAATGATTCCTTGATGAGTTCTTGTCCAAAAGCTCTGAAGTCTGAGTCACTTTTCAAATGGTTTTCTTCACCTCTGTCCCAAAAAGCCAACAAGAGATCATATCTCTATACTGAAAAGTAAGGCTGCATGGTTGAATTCATATGAAAACCTCACAAGGAAAAAGTCACCACTCTTCCCTCTAAACACACTGATGCAAATCACACTTTATAAAATATTTTTAAATAAAAAAGAATGTAATTGCTCATTGAATTGTAATATGAATGCAAATTAACTTACTGTAATTATACTGTGCAATTTTCTACTTTAAAAACTTAGAAAATGGAAGAGACCTGATAAGTAATTTGAACTGTAATTCTTCATTGTGTTCCTTCATTATGCAATGGTTACCATAAGCAATTTGCTCTGTTTTAATGTAAAATGTTTTTAGCTCATACCTTTACATCAGCAGAACTCAAATGAGGCCATTCAATATATACAGACACCCATCCCCACCCCCCACCCCCTGCAAGTGCACTGTGGAAATAATCAAGATAAAATTAATACAGCACAAGGAAATTTGTGAAGGATTCTCAATATTTTATTTTGGAACCTTTATCACATTAAGTGTCTGTCTATCCCATGCCCTCAATACGTTTTAAACAAACAGGGAGTTCCTAACAAATACGAATCAGATGATCCGCATTTATGGTTTCATGGCAAGACTCTGGCATAGAAGTAAAGAAAATGGGCTCTAGTCCCAGCTCTGCCACTAATTAATTGTGTGCCCTTCCTCGTTCTGGCCCTCATTTCCTTCATCTGTAAATTATAAGGTTGGGGTAGGTGATTTCCAGCTTCCATCCCAGCCTTTACAGATTGCTCTGTAGTCACTTTCCCCTTCGCATTGTTTAAGCAACGTGAGTGACAGGAAATGAATTTCTTATTTAGAATTAATGACCATCTGAATGAACCGCAAGCCCTTTAGTTCAGTCATTCATTGCTAAAGAATGTCTAACACAAAGATCATCTGAGATGATGCAAATGTAAAAAATAATAATTACCCGTTTTCATGCCAATAATAATTTGCATGTGTAGTTCCCTCAATGTGAGTCCTGTTAACTCTAAGGCATTGATACAGAGAGCTGGGGATCTCATTAAGTGCACAGTGCAGTGAAAAGGGAGTGGGTGAAGTTCAGAATCATGAGACATAGGTTTGGATTACCCTGTGACCAATAACCATACTAGGCCTCACAAACTTCACCTTCCCTGGATACTGTGAGGACTAAACGCCATCATGAATGGAAAGGCATTTGTTTACCTATATGTGTAAATGTCTCATGCAATCCTCTCAGCAATGCTTTGAAGTAGGTACCATTGTTATCTTGATTTCCCAGAAGAGAAGGAGAAAAAGAGGAGGGGGAGGAGAGTTAAATAGCTTGCTCAGGGTTATAGCCCGTGATACTTGACTGTCATGTCTGTCTAGAGTGAATAGTGACATCCTTACATCTTCTAGAGTTCCATGATAACATATTATTTCTTTTCTTTACATATATGATCTTAAGAAAGAGACTATTTCTATCTTGGTGCAAATTACGGTTCTATAAACCTTCATTTCCTCAGCTGGGAAATAGAAATAAAAGTACCTGTATTTTATATAGGATACTCTTCAGTTCCCTCTTTGCTTTAGCATTCTTCCCACCTCATTTCCCCTTTTCTTAACATCTTGATTCTCATTTGGGAAAGTATATGATGATTATCAGAGGCTGACTCCACTCTCAGCTCTGGGTTGGGGCATACAAACCAAACTAAGTCAGTGAACACATTCCATCTTCTTGGCCAGAATATTTGATTCAGGGGGCTGGCAGAGGATTTAACTTTGATCAATTAGACTGAGTCTCAGCACTTCTGCTAGAAATACTGAGACACAAATGCCCTCTTTGTCCAATTTGAATGAGGAAGAATGTAAGTAGCATATAACCCAGGAAGCAACAGCTTAGGCTTCTAACAAAAGCAGTCTATGGATAAAGCTGGCCCTAAGGAAGTCAGAGCAGAGAGACAAAACTAAATCACATCTTTGTCACATTACTGAGTCATTGTCTAAAGCCAGTATTACCTTAATAATTTGAACCAATATATTCTTTTTATCATTTAAATCAGCATTAGTTGCAGTTTGTGTTACTTTCAACCAAAGCCATGCCATCAACTCAGTAAAGAGGTTTTTAAGATGTAATGAAGTCATGAATGAGAAATTGTAAGAGGCTACACAACCATAAGGTTTAAAAATGGTGATTATTATGACAATGACAATGATGATGGAATGAAGGAGGAAATGAGTGCCTTTCAACAGACATGGCACTGGAATGTCATGTAGATCAGAAGTTTCTTTCAGTGAAAAACAAAATTAGTTCATCCTCTATGTTTTACCAACTCCTCTTATACTTTTCCAGCAGCATACTCCTTATGTACCCCTGAACAAACTGCACCAGATACCATTGTTTTTTATATTTTGTTTTCATTTTATTACTATTGTTGCTTTATTTTTATTTATTTATTTTCATTTTATTTTATTAGGTTTATTTTTATCATTTGTTTTATTTTCATTTTTTATTTTTATTTTTTCTTTTCCTAACCACACCTTCCACTTGCTTGCCTCCATTCCTTTGCTCTTGCCACTTCTTTCCCCAGGATTATTCTTTCCTATTCCTATTTATCGAAATTCTTCCCAATCTGCAGAACCTGAAATAACGAATCCTCCTGTGATCACTCCTTCCTCTTTGCTCCCTTTAGATGTTGTGTCTACTTATTATCTTGATCCCTGCCATGTGTTGGAGCCATTTTTCACGTCTGGATCCCCCACTGAGATTGTAATCTCTTAGAGTAGATGCTAAGCCCCTTATAAACTATAGAGAGAAAGAACTGCATGCAACATCTGTCACTGCACTAATGTCCAGGGTGATTCAGCTGATGTTCTTGTAAATCCACCTTGAACAGTCATCAATCCAAAGCACATGAAGAGCACCGTATGAAGAGATGAGCACTCCTTACTATTGGAAATGCCCAGACCACAATCTAACTGGGGCTTGTGAAGAAAGACAGATAAGTGGTGGCAGAGCAAAAGAAGACTGGAAGGGAGGGAGGGAGGGAGGGGGAAGGAGGAGTGAGGAAGGAAAGAGGAAGGGAAGAAGAAAGGAAGAATGAGAGGGAGGAGTATGGGTTAGGGAAAGTTGTCAAAGTTTGCAAAGTCAAAATTCTCCATAGCTCTTGTCTGCCTTGTGAGAGTTTATGATCCTAAGACCTGATCAGAGTGTCCTATTAGACATTGCTATTCTCCAAGGGATATCTACAGAACAACAGCAGTCTAGAGTCTCTCTTATATGTGTCCCAGTTAGCAGTATTATTGTATGCTTATAAATATAGAATACAAAATCAATAACAGTTGAATATACAATCAATATATTGTATATATAAAATGAAACTATAGCCTCATTTCTAATCTTAGTTCTGACACTCTGGGGGTGTGAATTTGGGTGAGTTCTTTAACTCTCAGCTGCACTTGTCTGAGATAATAATGGGAATAAAAATAAATGTAAAAAAGGGATGGCGATAATAACAGCTGATTCTGTTTTAATTATTTAATAACATAATATTTGTAAAAATTAGTCATGCTACTTGGTATATGGTAATATAATAAATCAGTAGTTGTCAGTAGTAGAGATTGCCATAGTAATCATTAATTTGGACATGGATTTCTCTCATTAAATTACTCAGCTACCTCTAGGAAAGTGAACCTAAGTTTAACAAGCATACATGTTGTGGAGTAAAGCCATGGAAGATTTTGGCAACACTGCTGAAAATTCTGGTATTCCAAACTTTCTAAATTAATGATCTCAACCATGTTGGATACACATTAAGACACTGATACTTATTTTATTTGAGTGAGCATCTTTTTCCTACAATAAAAAATCACTGATCATAGAATTTTTTTGCAGACATTTTACTTTGGTGGCATATTATAGCAGATTGGATTCAAGGTTATTTCTATAAAAGCGTTACTCTCATGCTCTTATATGTTTTTATGAGAGGGAAGGGCTAGAGATATAGCTGGCATGACTGGAGGTGCCAATGTCCTTGGGCATCACCTGTGGGGGAGTGTTGTTGCCACTGAGAGTGTCATTTGCCACATGTCTATCAGTGGAAACTATTCTGAAAATTGCTAATGCAGGAGATTGGAAGCTATCAAAATACTTTGAAAATCTGAGGGATAAGGTCAGATTTCTGCAGTAGGTACATCATTCTGATAGTAGAAATAAGGCTGTATTATGTACCCAATCCACCCTTATTTCAGAAAACTTCCATTCCTTTCCCCACTGCCTGCTATGGCACGTCTACCCAAATAGCAACCCCCCGCCCAAAACCCAAGAAAAGAAGAGCTTGAAATCTTGATAATTTTAAATACAATTAAGCAAGTCTATCTTAGGTACATAATGTTTTTTCCAGAAACATTAACATATCCTGCCAAATTCTAAAAGAGGACACTTGATCATTGGGAACCTTCCATATCTGTGTTTTCTTAATCATAACATGTATTCAGCTTAGGGAAGTATGAGAGTGTAGTTTCTGGTTGTGTGCCATGATCTGAGATGATCACATCCAGTCCACACAGGTTTGTACTAGGAAGGCCCAGGTCATAGGAAGGATTGAGATACTACTATGACATGGTAGTATGAAGGACATGGACACAGGACCATGATAAACAGGGCCTGGAAAACAAGATGCCAGGATACAAGCATTCATGGGCATGCTTCTCTTTAAGGGGTCTCCTTGCTCCCTGGATACACCATGCACTTCCATATTTCTGAATGGTTTTCCTCCTGCTACTCCCTCTGCGTGAAATATCCTTCCTTACTATTTTACCTAACTAACATTCTTGGAAGCCCAACTGAAATATACTTTCTTTGGCACTCTATGTCCCTACCCCAGCTCCAATCCAGGCATTATCACTTACTCTTTCTCATCTGTGTTACTCAATCATATTATAAATACTACCCCTATTGTGGCCACTTATTAAATGCCTGCCCTCCAATAGACTGGAAGGCATCCTTGAAGCTTCTCTCTATCTCATTTCACTACAGCCAGTCCTTGGGAATTCTCAAGCCATGTCAAATCTACCTCCAATACATAACTCAAACTATTTATGTCCATCATTTCGCCTGCCACCAGCGTGGATCAAGCCACAACCATCTCTTGCCTAGCACTTCCTTTTCCCTGTTTCACTCTTGCTTCTGTATGACACATGTTCCAAATATTAGCCACAGTCACAGTTTAGAAACACAATTTAGATCCTGATGATGATGTGTTTAAAATACATCAGTGCTTCCTCGTTGCACTTAGGTTTCCAAAATCATGATAGGGGCTTTCAAGGCCCTCCACTAACTGCCCCAGCATCAGCTCACTCCATGTACCCATCCCGCTCCACAGACTCCACCACATTCACTTCTGCAAGTTCCCACATCAAAGCCCTGGCAAGTCATGTTCTGTTCATTTGGAATGATCTCCCTCAGCCCTCCAACTGCTTATCCCCAGACCCCAACTACTACACATACATGATGCTCAGCTTAAATGTCACTCGTTGAGAGAGGTCGTTGACCCCATCCTTAGTGAGATTCCTTTGTTATAATCATTCAAAACACCCTATAATTTCCCTTCATAGACCTAATAACAATTTATAACTATGTTTTTATTACTATATATAAAGTAGAATTGTATTTAATAATTGTGTCTTAGCTTAATGTCTATTTCCCCCAGTAGACTATAACCTCCATGAGGGCAAAGCAATGTTTCTCTTGCTTGTTGTTTTTGTGTTTGTTTGGCCACTATAGCAGGTTGAATGGTGGTGCCTCAAAATGTATATCCAGGGCCTAATTCCTGACATCTGTAAATGTTGTCTTATTTGGAAAAAGAGTCTTTGCAGATAAGTTAGAATCTTGAGATGAAGAGATAGATGATCCTGGATTATACAGGTGAGTCCTGAATCCAATTACAAGCATCCCTAAAAAAGACACACACAGAAGAAACACAGAGAAGAGGAAGAGACAATGTGACCACAGAAGCAGAGACCACAGTGATAGGGCCAGATGCCAAGAAACACCCATAGCCCCTAGAAGAGGCAAGGAATGGATCCTCCCTCAGAGCTTTCAGGAGCACAAGTGGGCCAATATCTTAGCTTCAGAATTCTGTCCTGCAGACCTATGAGACAATACATATCTGTTTAAGTCACTAAGTTTTTGGTAACTTGTTACAGCAGCCCTAGGAAATGAATACTATAAACAATACATTCCTAGGGCTGGTCAGTAACTCTATGTTGAATGAACGAATGAACAAATGAATGTTCACGGAAGAAATATCATACGCATTCAACATTATATAGTAGAACTTACCACACTGAATAGAAAACAGTAGGTGCTCAAAATTGTGTTTTAACTTGAATTGGAACTCATTTTACAAAATATAGACATAAGATATTTTTAATGTGTACATATGCAAAGGCATCTTAGAGATTAAACTAGACAAATTCCTTCTTTTATAAGCGAGAATAGTGTAATTGAGAAAGGTTATCTGACTAACCTAAGGTCATACAGCAAGCTCAGGCTGAGGAAAATTGCATTTATTTGTATAATTCCGTACCAGCATCTACCAGGATATCTTTCCTAAGTACAATCACATCATTCTAATTAAAATCATTTGGTATGTTGCCACTATCTACAGTCAAAGACTCCGGCATTCATTGACATTAAACTAGTTAGTATGTGTAGGTCTGCACTGATAATGAAATAAATATTGAACCAAATCCTAAGCAGTGTAAGATTAAAAAAAATCCGCCCAAATTCCAAAGGATCCAAGAGGGAATAGCAACATTAGATAGACATTTACTACATTATATTTTACTTGATTTAATTATGATTTCATTTCTGGTATTTAAATGTTTAAGCAGCTTATCAGGCATTATCTTTCATTTAAGAATTTACCCCAAAATACATTAAAATGCATAGACTAAACCAACTCACTTCAGAACGAAGGCCTTTCTCACTTAATTTCTGACTCAGGGTTAACTCCACTTGAGGAGTCTCTAGTAATTGTGGTTTAGGTTTAATGCTTTCCTACATATTACATGGTACATGGCAGGAAAAAAAATTGCATCTATTTCTATCCTTCTCCTTTTTCTGTGTGGGAAGCAACAGTATAACTCTGGGGTTCAGAATATCTGTATTTATTCTCCCCTAATTTTATGATTTAAGGCAAGTAACTTGACCAATTTGTCACTCATTGATCTACCTACCCAGTCACTCAAGCATTAGTTTAATATGTATTAATTCCAACTACATCCTCTGATTACAAAACTCACGTCCTTTTATGTCATTGCATCCCTAGTAGTTCCATCTTCAGTGTAAATGCACCATTAACCTATGTTAATGTCTGTCTATAAAATGAACTTTACTGTGACCGCTAGAATTTGGCATATTACTTTCTTTAAAGTTATTATATATGACTAAATCTGGAAATGTTAGCAAAATGTAGCTAAAGTCAGAAGTTTAGAGGAATCTAGAGGGTTGTTTAGTCAATATCCCAGCTGCAGATTGATTCTTAATTACCCAAACCTATGTAAGCATATCCATTATATCTTTGTGTATTCTTGGGACTGGAACCTTCAAAAGCTCCTTCAACTCTATTTCTCTGAACAACTTTGTCTGGTTCCATTTATAAAGTCCATATTTTCATCATTTATATGTTCATCTATCTAAAAAATTTCCCACATGGTCTCCATGTAAATGATGCACTGTGCTAGGCTCTGATGATAAAGGAATGGAAGACTATTTCAGCTCCAAACTAACTCACAGAATAATGAGAGAAAAAGATAAACAGGCAGTTTTGCAACATACTATTTTGAGTGTTGTAATAGTGACAGTTACTGAGCGCTTTAAATACCCCCTCCTCAAAGAGCGGCATTTAGGATGGGAGAGAGATCAATTTTCAAGAGAAGGACTTTCTGCAGTTCTAGTAGGACAAAGGTCATTCCTTGTTACTGGCCCACTGGCCTTCCTCATTGTCCAAAGTGTCTCTCCAACTTATTCCTTTCCAGTGATGCTGGTCACCCTGTTAAAATTCTCAAAGAAGTTCCAAAGAAAGATATCACTATGAAGATTTCTCTCTCTCTCTCTCTCTCTCTCTCTCCCCCCCCCCTCATTTGCACTCACATTTGCTGTTTTTTTACTCTCTCAATGGGTTTCATGAGTTTGTAGAGGAGGATCCACTTCTTCTGTGGGCTCTATTTTCAGAAAGGTCAATAAAGAACCAGATTCCCTGAGGAAAAAAAATATTATATGTTGGTTCCATACCGTGAAACTCAGATCTGATTATACCATGCCCTTATTTAAAATCATGTAAGGGCTCTCCAGTGCCTACAGAATACAATGCAGCCTTTTTAACCTGGTGTTCAGGCTGTCTATGGTGAGTCCATGACTACTCCACAGCGGCACCTCTTATCAACTTCCCCTCACACAGCAGAGGCCAACCAGGCAGAACTCCTTTAGGATGTGGACAGAGAAGCATCACTGAAGGACTCTTAGTGGAGAAATGATAAGATTTGATCTACCTTTTAGGATTCTTGTCCTTTATTTCCTAAATGAAGCAACTATGACAGGAAAATCTATATATAACTCAACTTGCTTCCTCAAAACCCTTCCAGAATGAGGCAGGTCATACATTGGTAAGCAAAAAATAAGGAAAGAAAACAAGGAATAAAATGTTCAAACAGCCCTTCCCTAAAAATGTAATGACAAAGGATGCCACTACATTTACCGTTATTTCTGTTAAAACGTCAGTCTGAAGGTTTGCAGACAACCTCCAGGGGCAATCCACTTAGTATTCTTGGATAACAGAAGATGCTGACAAACCCTAAATTTCCCAAAACCCTAATAGTTTGTAAAAATGGCATGCTGCATGCCCCAGCCAGTGTGGGCAGGTGCAAAAGGATATATATGGTGAATTATTATAAGTGCTCAGTGATTGCCATACTTTTCTGCACCCATTTATAAAGCGTGCCTTGAAATCAGATGTTGATTTAAATTCTGTTCTTTATGAAGAAATACAATATAATTTTTTTAAAAAAGCTTAAGCCAGTTAAGTAACAGCACAAACTATTCTTTTCTACTAGGCAATAAACTAGTTATATGAAAAGAACTCTTCAGCAACTGGGAGAGTTAGATTCAAAATAATTCAATCTGTGACTAGCAACATTAAAGTGCTATATTATTATAATGAACAAATAATCACTGAACTTATCTCCTTTGATGGATTTATTAATGCATTAAATATTCGTTGAACATCTATTAGACACAACAAGGCACAACAAATTGTTGACCAAGACATTGTCTTTGCCTTCAAGAAGCAGAGTATTATACCCATTTATTTTGAGATCTCACTGACATTGAACTCCTAGGCTCAAGCAATCCTCCCACCTCAACCTTCCAAAGTGCTGGAATTACAGGCATGAGCCACTGAGCCTGGCCAAGGACACAATTTGATGTATCCTTTTTTCATGCTATCAAGCCAGTTTCTAAACACACACACACACAAATACACACACACACACACACACACACACGCACACTACACTGATAACAATGATTAAGAATAGGCCTTACATTGTTATTGACCTCAGCCCTAAATCACTTAATCTTATCTATTTTATGCTTCAAATATTGGTCAAGTATTCATTTTTCCAAATCTGACCTTAAGACGCATTTTCCCACAGTCACACATTTTCTTTGTGCTCAATTTTTACCTTGGATTTTGATTTCTCTTGAGCAACATCATTTTAATTTGTCTTGAATAAGCATTTTGCCCCATCTGGTTTGGATTGGAGTTCAGAGGCTATAAGTGGGTGTCAGGAGGAGAGGAACAACTCGCCCCTGCCCACCATGCTATAACACGCCTCCATCGAATAGACCAACATAACTACACCACATTTCAAAAGAGAGATGTATAAATGTTGAGAGATATGACCGAACGTGAGACATAAGTCAGGATTTTGCTTATTCTGTGATGTTATAAAAACATGCAAATATTATATTAAAATTGTGGCTAAACAAATACAAGTCCTCACTTATAAGTGGGAGTTAAACAAAGGGTATAAATGGACATATAGAGTGGAATAATAGATCTGGAGACTAAAAAAAGGGGGGAGGGTGGGGGGATGAGGGTTGAAAAATTATCTGTTGCACACAGTGTTCACTATTCAGGTGATGGGTACACGAAAGGCCCAGACTCCACCATTATGCAATGGATGCATGCAAGAAATCTGCATTTGTATCTCCTCATCTATAAAAAATAAAATATATATTAAAAAACCAGTGACTAAAAACAAAGTGTGTTGTCTTGTGAAGACCCATATTGCCAAAACTTCATCAGAGTCCTCATTCCCTTCTTTATCATTTTAGTCTCTCTTTGCCCTGATTTCACAAGTGACTCTCAGGCAGATGGTGGATTATTTAGATGCCTTAAGATACTCTTTTCTAGTCTTACCAGTGACTGAGAAACTCTTTTTGAACATGTTGTTGCATGTTGATTTCTTATGTAGTTTACGAGACTGTGACATATTTGACATCACTTGCTATATTTGTTAGGTTATTTTTATTGATTCTAGAATTATTGAGAACGTTTACTATGTGGCAGGCTCTGTATCCAACCACTGGTGATATCATAGCCAGCAAGACAGCCATGATCCCTTCCTTTAGGAAGCTTACTATCAAGTCGTAATGGCATTTTATTAGGTTCATAGATGTATTTCAGGTTATTTTTCACTCGGGACTTTTAGAAGAAATTAAACCAAAATTGTTAAAGCTCTTTGTGCTCTTGAAATTCCTTTAGCAAGGCACAAAATTCTGCTATTATTAAACTGAATAATAATGAAAATGTAAAAGACTAAGGGGCAGAGGAAAGATCACATTGGCTTAAATTCACACTAAAGTGTAAATGACTGATACTGGATACCATTTTATGAATAAAGTTCTTGATGAGGGGTGAGTCAAAGTGAAGGTACACTGGATTCTGAATTGGGAGAATCACGGTGAAGAGAAACTAGGTGTTATGAGAAGATAAATTCCCTACAGAATAATGTAATTTATGGTGGGCCCTTTCCAATATTTTTTTATTGGAAACAATAATTAGTCTGGTATCAGAATTCTAGGCTCCTACTACTTCACTGTGTAGCTCTGAATAAACCAACTAATTTCTCAAAGAGAGACTTAAATTACTTGTTTGTAAAAAAAGGGGTAAAAAATTCTGCCTAACTACTCACAAATATGTTAGAAAGAGAGAATTGATCATAAGCTATACAAATGTAAGGTGTTAACCAGGCAGGGACACTGTTACGCCATGGCAGATACCTCAAATTATCTTCAAAACATGAATGAAATGTGTAATCTGAGGAACTGATTTAAAATTAATTATACATACATACCTCTACTTTGTTGATCAAATCACAAATGTTTTCATCTCAATCCTTTAAAATAATGAATTCAATTTACTTAAAGCCATGTTTTTAATTACAGTAAACAGATGATTTCTGTATATCCTTCAAAAGAATTATTGTGTCAAAGTTTATCTCATACTTTTGAAATCAATGTCTCCGGAGAGGATTGGCTGGTTTCTTTTATCTAATCATTCACAGTTAACCTGTATGATAGACATGTCATTTGTAATGCTTATATGTTTTTAAAACAGTTATGTTTTTCCAAAGAAGGTTGTTTCTTGTTTTCTATTAGCCGTGATTTAATTGCAGGTCATGAAACTCCATGGACCTGTTAAATCTTTCACATCAGTATTCCTTGTTTGTCTCCTTCTTACCTTGGCTGGACCAACTAATTCTAGGCTCTAGACTCCACTGGAACCACCAGCTTCAACACACCTGGCATTTTTCCCGTCTTAGCAGTTCTTAGGTAACTTCTTGGCTTGAACTCTGGGAGTCCTTGCTGAGAAGTCCAAAGATGTTAAGCTTCTGTCCACAGACACACGGAAAAAGGTGAACATTTAAGATTTAAACTCAGCTTTCTAAGGCATCAATACCCATATTAGTTCTTTCTATCACATCCTGCTGGTTTGCAGAGCATCCAATTTCTCCACAGTGAGAATCTTTTTTAGAGGAAGAGACCTGGTTATAGTATTTTACTTTTTTAAATTACCTATGTTAAAAGATGTTTTGTGATGTGTAGGACAAAGAAGACTATTTAAATTGAAATCATTTTCCTAGTATCCAAGATCTCTAAATCTCATGCACATTAAGTTTGAATTAACACTAACAAGGGTCTAACAGCTTTGATGCTGTGTTCTTAGATAATTAAATTCTTAGAAAATCATTCCACATTTGAGGGAGAAGCGAAGGACACAGACAGTTCAGTCTTAATTCAAAGCCACTTGCATATTGTTACCTGCTGTTTTCATGCCTTCATTGAATCAGCAGGGAGGATTTGATATTAAAAATGAGTTTTCTCTTTTTGGGGGGAGGGGTGCAATCTTTGTCGGGGGAGTGGAATTATCAACTCTTCCCAGGCTATCATTTTGCCTTGGCATCTCATCATACACTGTTTGCATCCCTAAGATGAAGTTTGTACCTTTGCAATCAAGTCCTACTTTATAAATATGAGGGGAACCCCCAAAACCTGGAATTTATTTACAAAAATTGTGTATTTATTCTTACAGGTTTAGACTTCAGTCACCTTCAAAGCACTCCCTGTTTGAAGCAATACGCCTGTGGAGATGCTTTTTCCACTGCTCAAAACGGTTTCTGAATTCATCAAATTGATACCTTTTAATGCTTCTGTCATTTTGTTTGTTTCATTTCTTCCACATCAGCAAAATGTTTCCCTTTAAGAACTTTTATCATCCAGGGAAACAAACGAAAAGTCACTCAGGGTGAGACTGGGTGAGTAGACAAGGTAGGACACAGGGGTCATGCCATTTGGGGTATAAAAAATGCTGAACACTTAGTATGGTGTGGGCAGGTGCCTTTGCAAATCTCCCATCATAAAATGGGCAAACACATTGAAAGACTCTCCGAAAAAAAATTCACTGAAGTCAAACACAGCCTCTCACAATGCTAGTTGGTATACTGATGACCATAAGTTTCTAGAACACTTACCTAGTGGGGAAACCCTATATTACAATGGGCTCATTCTCCAAAAGATAATTCCCGTGTTGAGGGGAGTCCCCTCTCATATATACAAAATGCTTTTAGTTTACAAAACCTGGTTGCCATTCATTAGTGCATGTGACCCTAAGAGCCACCTGGAGAAGTTTGAAAGATGGCACATTCTTCCAAGGTGTCACCCAAAGAGAGACTAACTGACTATCAATAAGCCCCATGAGGTGACACTTACCTTGGATAAATCATTCTAAGCTACTATCAGACCCTGAGACTTAGAGTTGTAAGATAAATCTTTTCTTGTCTTAGAAGTGAGCAGGCACGGAATATTGATTCACAATAACAAACCTTACAAAAGCCTGATTAATTCACTTGAATTTCAGTTTAAGATTTAGGATGAGAAATAGAATGGTCAGTGGGTGATAATGATTAAATCAGTATGGCCAGGGCATTTTGTTCCATGACAGTCAAGTTGTTAGAGGGTTATTTGATTTTCCTGAAAAAAAAATTTTTTTTTTCTTTTAAAGATGCAGAGTGCAATTCAGGGTTAGGTATACAGATGCTCATTATGCAGGTACCCTTGTTGATGAGGTGTGCCCACCCCCCAACCCGACCCCAGTAGTTTCCCACCACTGCCAGTTACTTGATTTTCAAGATGAGGAAACTGGGACTAAGAAAGATGAAATAACTTGCCACAGGTCGCCAAGCTCATAAATGGAGAAAACATGAACATTTCACTGCCACCCCAGGGATAGAACTGCCACTGGGATTGAATTGGAGTGGGGGAGGGGGAGCCAGGGCTAGTGTTTGAGCTGGCTCCCTTTCTCCTCCTGGTTAATGCTTGGATGGGCACCATGGAATGCTTAGCCTCATGTATATCTTTTGTTGTCCTTCTTTGACACTTTCTCTCACTGCTCCAACACAACATACATCTCCTTCGAATTAGGCAGGTGTAACTTCAGCTTTGTTAACCCTTTCAGTCAAGCAACAACATAGTCAAGTGTTGCCAGTTTGGAAGGGCATCCTGTCACTGTCAGGTGACTTGGCATATCTCTGCTTTGATCTGATCTGATTTGTGTTGGTTTAGAGTTGAATCTTTAGACAGTAACTTTACTTCCAAGGCTAAGGTGGCATCATACAGTACGAGTTCTGTTTACCAGGACACAATTCCTTCCTGTAGGTGAAGTAGCAATTATTATCTCTATTTTTCATATGAAAAGCCAGAGACCCAAAGAATGTTTATAACTCAATGAAGGACATACAGCTTATAAGCAGGGGTTTCAGATTTGAATCCACACTTTGGACTTTGGTCCTCTGCTCCTTGTACTGTATCAGAATGCCCATGGATAACAGTAATCATAAGTTCATTGAGCACTTGCTGTGTGCCAGACATTGCTCTAAATATTTAAAATGTATTAGTGTACCTGATCATTGTAGTAACTTCATAAAGCAGCCCTCATGATTAGCATTAAACTATATCCCCACTTAAAGATGAGAAGATTGTGGCACAGGGAAACCCACTCACTAGGTCAGGGTCACACAGCGAGTAAGTGGCAGAGCTAGGATTTAAACTTATTCTATCTCCAGAGTCTGTCTTCTTAACCACATTCTTAGAAATAAGAGAAAGGAAATGCCTGATGGAGAATGGGAGGTATGGGGATCTCAGGGAATGCCAGGAGGGTTGGCTTGGCCAAATGTCTTTTCCTCATTTATTGTCCAATGCTGAAATTTCAACACTGGGGCATCATTCTGGTTTCTAGTAAGGTTTTTTAGCTCGTAAAAAGGCAAATTGTCACTCTTATTAATTACTCACATCACAATATAGTTGAAACATCTGAGAAGACAAGGGTTTTGTATTTGGAGGATTTGACCACACTGGGGCTTTGTGGAGAAAGGAGGAGGAAGCTCAACTACTGATTCTAAGGAATCCAGACAAGGAGAAAATGAGTACATATCTACTTCCTGTAATTCTCACATCCATGCAGTACAGCAGTTATTTTTAATTCAGGGAGTAAAATAATACTTACAACACTGCACAGCCTGCAGTGGAGAAATCAGAATCGAATCCTGGTCTGTCTAGCTCCAAAATCAGCGATCTTTCTAACACAGCACTGTGGTCCAAGGACATAAATTATTCACTAACATCACAATCCCCCTCCTAGTCCCAGCCCTTCACCCAATTCTTTCCCTCTAAATGCTTCCCTTTCTTAGATGTAGATACTTTATAACTGATTCAGACTTTTAAGTACCAGGATACTCCATCTTTAGTAAACAGAATGTGGGGAGCGTTTCAAGAAAGAGAATTATGAGTGTTTGTTTTTGAACACTTGTGAATTCCTTAATTCAATTACTCCTGGCCACAATGTCTAGCTGAAAGCTTGGAAGCTAGAGTAGCCAGTTACTATTAATAGAGGAAACCAGGATAGGCTTTTCCTTGATTTGAAACACACAAACAAAAAATCTGTCAACTTCCAGGAAGAGGAAGGAAAAAGATCAAGAAGAAACATGTCTTGGGCCTCTATGATGGGCCAAACTCATATTAATGATACCCTGTCAGCTTCTTAACAACCCTGCAAGTCAGGCCCAACTCTTTCTAGAGATGAGAAAACTGAGGTTTTGGAAAGTTAACAATGAACCTAGAAAGACACAGCTTATAAATGTTGAAACCAGATCTTCAGGACAACAGCCTCCTCCATGATTCCAACAGTCACATTATTCCTTGAATTAGTTTGTCTGACTTGTTCAGGTTCACATTTAGAAGTTACAACTCTTATAAGGGTAAGAAAGTTTTACTTATATAGATACCATTTCTGGTTAGTCCTGTTTCTGCTTTTATTATCCTATATGTCAAGCTCCATTTGGAACATTGAGAACAGTTCATTGTATTCTGAAAAAAAACACAAAATTTAAAGAATACAATTTTTTTTTCAAGTCAGAGTCTCACTCTATTGCCCAGGCTGGAGTAGAGTGACACACTCACAGTCACCCCAGCGTTGACCTGTTGGGCTTAAGCGATCCTTCCACCTCAGCTTTCCAAGTAGCTGGAACTACAGGCACACAATCACACCCAGCTAATTTTTTAATAAATTGTAAAGATGATGTGTCACCAAGTTGCCCAGACTGGTCTCGAACCCGAGGGCTCAAGCAATCCTCTAGCCTTGGCCTCCCAACGTGCTGGGATTACTGGCTTGAGCCACCATGCCTAGCCTAAAGGACATATTATAAGCATCTTGTAAATAGAGACTATAGCTTGTCTGTTCTGTGCATGATTGTATTTTCAGCTCCTGGCCCAAAGTAGGTACTCAAAAAAATGTGGGAAGAAGGAAGGAAGGAAAGGAGAAAGGAGGAAGGAAGGGAAGGAGGGAGAGAGGGAGGAATGAAGAAAGGAAAGAAAGAAAAGAGAAAGAAAGAGAAAAGGAAAGAAGGAAGGGAGGAAAGAAGGAAGGGAAGAAAAGGAGGAAGAAGGGAAAGAAAGAAAAAAGGAAGAGAGAAAGAAAGGAAGAAAGGAGGAAGAAAAAAGGAAGAAAGGAAAGAAGAAAAGACAGGGGAGCGAGGAGAGGAAGTAAGGAAAGAAGGGTGAAAGGAAAAGGAAGACTGTAGAAGTAGACGGGTAGAATTTAAGAGTTGATTACATGGGGAGGAGGTAGAGAGAAGGGAGAGAAACTAAGACGATGCAGACATGGGCCATCAAGAATCTTATTGTCTAGGAGATGAAAGTTATGTCTGTGAATATTTATCATCATTTTACAAAGCGTGTTTTTTTAATAAATGAGAAGGAGTTCCAATTATTTTTCTATTCCAAAGTTTGTATTCAGTTCCACCACGTGAATTACAAGCAAGGAGAAAATTTAACCTTATATGAAATTTCTGTATTCATATATGAGAAAACCCGCTGAAGTGCTTTTAAGTAAGACTCAAGAAAATGCTCCTGGCCAATAAACCATTTTTAAAAAATCTATTCTGATTAGTTGGCGAATCAACCGTGTGTTTGTATTTCGAAGCTACAAGAGCCCCATGCTATTTTACTGAAACTTGTCCATTTGTATATCAACAGAAAGCATAATGCAGCTCTGTAGGTTTCCTTATCTGCAAGAAGGTCAAATAGTGAAATAAACACCTTGAGCCACAGCTCCAACTTAATAATCCAATTTCTTTGAGTCTTCAGATATCAGATATGTTCTTAATGAAAACATAACAAAAAAATAGAACAACGACAGAAATCAATTTCTCATTTAATCATTTTCTTTGTTAATTCAACCATAAATTATGTGCTAGAGAAGTCTAATCACATTGTATATGAATTTTGCATAATTTGCATTAATTACAACCTAAGATGTAAATGCATTATGTAGTATTGTATATATTTTTAGTTTATCTCATTAAAAAAGTTATAAATGCTTATGGTAGACATGACTTCTTTATTTCTCCACACACATAAAGGAAGAAAAACAAAATCCCACTGATTAGTTTAGGAAATTGTGTCTTTTAGAAGATAATCTTGTTAACTCTACTAGTTCTTAAATCTTTGTTGAAGCAGTTCCTCCCAGCCTCTTGTACAAGTCTTCCGCTATATCTAGTCTCCCTTGTAGCACAGAAGAGAGAACATCTGTGAGCCAGTTGCCTTACTTATTGCAAACTTCTGGGTAAGGTGCTTGCAAATCAGGTTTACTGTACCCCATCTTGACTTCTGTTTTTCAGCCCCTCAGATAGTGAACTGGTTCGTTTTTGTTCCTTTGATCATCAAATAACCAATTCTCAGCCATTTTCTAAGTGGAGTTATAAGGAGAATGAGATAAGTTTCTATTAACCAGTGTGACAAGTTATTGAAGATAGTTATCTAGATGGGAAGAAAAGTTACTAAACTTTTGGTGTGGATCATGCACCAAGAATTAAGCTAAGCACTAGGGATTCTAAAATCAATAAACAAAAATTCTCTCTCTTCAAAGAAAGAACAGTCAGGTAGAGGAAACAGAACATAATAAAATAATTTCAATATTGCATGACAAGTGCTTTCAAAAATATATGTGAAAAGAACAGTAATTGGAATAGAGGAGAGAGAAGATAACTTCATCTACTAGGGAAAGAACAATTAGGGAAAGAAGAGGAGACACAGAGTTGGATTTAAAAGATGAAAGGAGATCACAATTCCGAGGAAGAATCAAGAGAATTTCAGGTAGAGAGAAAAGCATGTTCAAAGAGAAGGAACACTGCTTTGCATGTATAGAGGAATTTGCATGTAAGTAGTTATACTTGACATATAAGTAGTTCCTAGAAGTAGCAGTGATGAAACTAAATAGGAAGCGATGGGTTATTTCATGAAGCAGTCAACTTTTCTGTACATACATTAGGTGCCATGCTTAATATTTAATTCTCACAGACCTGAGGTAGTAATATTTATGATCCCAAATTTATAGATGAGGATATCTGGCTATTTAGGGTCACATGGCTGGAAATAAATGGCACCAAAATCTAAACTTGTGGAGTCTGATTCTAGAGTCTTTCCTTTTAATCATTACAGAAGAGTTTAGACTTTATCTGTAGGCTATGGGGAAGAGTATCAAAAAGGTATGTCTTGATTAGAGTAGGTTTTAGTAAGATCCCTTAAGACACAGTGCAGAGAGTGAATGAGATAATGGTGCCTTGAAGTAGAAAACCATTTAGAAGACCAGTATTAATAATCCAGGCAAGAAATACTGAAGACCTAAATTACAGCAGTAGGCATGGCTTCTCCAGCACAGTAGAGTGTTTTATCCAAAGTGATGTAGCCAGTTAAACTGGGTCTAAAAAGAAGGGCCCTGGACACCATTAGACCATGCTGTATCATTCATGATCCCATTGAATATGGAGGTAAGAAAAAGACTCTCTCTCCTAATCTGCAGTTAGGACACAGAGTCACAGAATTTAAAGTTGGAAGAAACCTTAGGATGATTCAGTACATTTGTCATCTCTAGTGAGGAATTCCTTGCATAGCATCACTGGTGCATGATGGTCCATTCTCTGCCTAAATTCATTGTCACAAAATGTTTTTCAAATGATTAACAACATTTACTCAATAAATAATTATTGAATATCTACTGTGGTACTTAACTGTGGTTAAAGCACTGTGTTTGATGCTGTGGATACAATGAACAAAAGTCAACTGGATCCTTCAGAAACATAGAATCTAACTTTAAAGCTTGTTTCCCTGTAAGATCCACCTATAGTCACTAGTTCTCCTTCCTAGAATTAGAGAATAAGCTTATTCTCTCAGGCACAGCAGCATCTCAAACACTAAAAGATCAGTACTCAGGTGTTTTGTTTTTCTTTTTTTCAAGCTAAGCATCATTCAGTTTTTTTCCAATAGTTTCTCATATAATGCAGTCAAAGCTGCCAATGGCCATTCCATTCAGTTTTCAATGAAGAAATTGCTGAAAATTACTGAAAAAAACCACAGCATCTTTCACCATTAACAGAGACTAAGACTGGCACAAAAAATTAAATCAGTCATAATAAGAAAGATTACAGAGGCTGGTGGCTCTGAGGTATCTGATCACCAGGAATAGGCTGTATATTAGAATTCAAAACATAAAGTAAATTTAAATAAAAATGCTCTAGAGATTTGCATATATACTCAACATTAAAACAATTTTATTAATAAATTTTAATAATCAGAAGACTGGTTTAAAATAATATTCTAAAAGTGGTTGGAGGAAGCTTCTCTCAATCTTCTAATAAAGACAGAAAACCCCCAACTCATAAAATACACCAATGACCAGTGTATCGAGATATTAACAAAAAGTATTCAAGATTTCCTCATTAATCACAGCATTGAACTATTTGAAAATACAATCGATGTTCCAACAGTGTGATGCCCTTCTGACTCTAAGAAAGATGCTTCTTCTGCCCATTTTGCCTACCTCCTTTCTGATTCTGAAATTTCAGATCTGTTTCAGCCTCTCCTAAATGGGATCCACTTTCGAAAGATACAAAAGAACCCAAAGTGCTATTCCTAACCTTCTGTATCAGAATTATCTTCTTAATAACCTCTCCAAACTGTAACTGCTAGAAGTAAAATGAAGACAAAAATTGGAATCAGGAAGAAAACAAAATGTTAAGAGCAGTGCAATGATTCTAAGGAGGCATAACTTTTACAGGTAAAACTGTAAAATTGGCTGGGCATGGTGACCCAAGCCTGTAATCCCGGCACTTTGGGAGGCTGAGATGAGAGGACTGCCTGAGCCCACAGGTTCAAGAACAGCCTGGGCAAATTGGCGAGATCTCATCTCTACAACAAATTAAAAAAAAAAATTAGCCGGGCATGGTAGCACGTGCCTGTAGTTACGGCTGCTTGGAAGGCTGAGGCAGAAGCATCACCAGAGCCCAGCGGGTCAACAGTGGGATGGCCGTGAGCATGCCACTGCACTCCAGCCTGGCTGATGGAGTGAGACTCCAACTCAAAAACAAAAAACAAAACAACTGTGAAATTCCCAGAGATGAGAGAGGAGGAAACAAAGGGTCCTGAGCAGCAACTCTGGAGGACTTTTTCATATATTCTTCATCTAACCAGACTGGCAAGGATCCTTGAGAGGAGGGAGGAGAAGAAAGAGCCTATATCAGTTCAGCATGTAACGAATTGGACTAAGAACTCTGTGCATCAATCTAGATAAAGATCTGTTAAAGAAATTTGATCAACATGTCAGTGGACAAAAATTGGGGTCAAGGGCCATCCTCATGCCACATTTGTTAGCAAACACTAGGTCTAAATGGATGGATCTCTTCTGTTAAAGAGTGAGTGCATGGGCAAACATAATCAACATGGAGATTGAAAAAGTGCTATAGAATAAGGGAAGCAATTATATATTCAGAAGACTTCTGAAAATTATCGACTGCAGGAACTCAGGAAGAAATATTTTTGGAAATTCATTTGGCACCCTTAATGTACACAAAAAGGCATGATCTCTGTGAAACTGAAGCCAAAAGCCACAAGAAGAGAGAACGGATGAAAGTAAACTAAAAATGGAACCGCAAAATGATAGTCTACATTGGAAGTGGTAGAGAGTAGAATTGACACTGAGAAAAATGGGATTTGTAATAGGAGAAATTTGGAAAAACCCCAGAGGGAGAAAAATAGCAAAAACAGTTCAAAACCATGAGAAAGAAGATGTACAGTAGACAGAAATCCAGCCCAAGAATTACAGGACTGCCCAAGGAGCCAATGAGAACAATTGAAACAGAAGTAATAGTCAAAGAAGAAGGATGGTTTACATTGCATCCCCAATAGACTGTGGGAAATGTGTGTGTTGTGTCCTCTGCCCAGAAAGATACTTTATGTAGGCATGTTTGCATACATTTATATGTACCACATATGTGTACATATTATACATAGCATTCTGTAGCATTCTTTTTTCAATTAATGTGTCACAGACATTTTCTAGTGTTGTTAAGTATTCTAAAACATTTTTAACAGTAGTTAGTTGTGAGTCATTAGTCATCCATCATGAGTTATTTAACTAATACTTTATTGTTGTTCATTTAAATTTTTCTTTTTATTATTAGAAATATAACTTTATTATAAACAACCATAAATTTGTTTATTCCTATAAGGCAAATAGGTCAAACATAAATTACTGGATATGTGAAGACATCAGAAAGATGAGCAAGTGCTAAAAAATGTGACACCCAAATTCCTTTATTTGAGAAAATAAATTCCTGGAAGAGTATCTCTTACTAACTTCAAAATTCATGAAACATAAGTCTCAGGAATTAGAAGCTTTGGTTTAAAACGAAGGGAATTTATTCTTGTGTTCTAGGACTCTATCATAAATAAATAATCCAAAATTTGAGCAATGATTTATGTGTTATAAATATTACTTTATGATTCTTCATCAAAGTATTGGAAATAATTTATATATCTAACAGAGGTGGAATTAAGTAATGGATTAAATGGTGTATTATGTGTTTACAAACTTTGTTAATGACATATGAAAATATGATATAAAATCAAATAATTAAGCTAAACAGGATTCTGGTTTATTAATATATAGAAAGAATTATCCACCTATGTAAAGGAAAACAAAAATCAATGCTATTTTGATGAATTTGGGTGCAATGTTTGCTTCTATTAGAAAGCAAACATTGCACCCAGAGTCTTGGTGGCTCTGCCTGTATTCCCAGCAGCACTCTGGGAGGCCGAGGCAAGTGGATTGTCTGAGTCTGTGGGTTTGAGACCAGCCCGGACAACTTGGCAGACCTTGTCCCTACAATAAAAATTAAAAATTAGCCAGGCATGTTAGCTGCACGCCTGTAGTTCTGGCTACTTGGAAGGCTGAGGCGGAAAGATCTCCCGAGCCCAGCAGGTCGATGCTGCGGTGGCCATAAGTGTGCCACTGCACTCCAGCCAGGCAACAGAGTGAGATTTCAACTCAAAAAAAAAGAAAGAAAGTATGAACTTACTTTTGTTTGTTCCAAGAAATGACAAGCTCAGACCAGCAGTGTTAGGGCGAGGTGGTTCCTGACTCTGAAATAAAATAGTTATCTAAAAAGATATATCCTATGAGACATAAAGTGTCAATATTGCAATGATTTTGATTTTCCTTTATACAGGAAGACCAACATCTTAAAATAGATTGCCTCCAATGAATGGTATTTGAATGTTTTTTCTTTTTAAATACTTTTTTGAACTCTTAAAATTTGTATGAGTATTAAAATTTATATAATGAACATTACTTTTTTTTTTGTTTTTTGCTTGTTTGTTTGTTTGAGTTGTAGTCTCACTCTGTCACCCAGACTGGAGTGCAGTGGCTGCTCCCGGCCACCGCAGCCTCGACCTGCCGGGCTCTGATGATCCTTCCACCTCAGCCTTCCAAGTAGCTGGAACTACAGGCGCGCGCTACCACGCCTGGCTCATTTTTTATTTATTGTAGAGATGAGGTCTCGCCAAGTTGCCCAGGAGGTTCTCAAACCCGCGGGCTCAGGCAGTCCACTCACTTCAGCCTCCCAAAAGTGCAGGATTACAGGCTGAGCCACCGAGCCCGGCGAGCATTACTTTTATAATCAATAGAAATATATGAGTCAAAAAGTTTTTATAAAACACTTTGATCAGACTGATAATGTGACTTAAAATTATTAAATTGATTTTCCTTTTTTTTTCTTTATTTTAAAGATGTGGGGTACAACTCAGGGTTAGGTATACAAGTGTTCGTTATGCAGGTACCCTTGTTGATGAGGTGTGCCCTTCTCTTCCCTGGCAGTTTCCTTCAGCTGCCAATCTCATCCCCTTGCCCATGGCAGTTTCCCACTACTGCCAATCCCTTTCTTATAATATTGTGATAATTGTTCAAGGTCCACTTATGAGTGAGAACATAATCTGTTCTTTGTTTCTGTGATAGATCACTGCGTATGATAGACTCTAAATCCATCCAAGTTACTGCAAAGTCCATATGCTTGTCCTTCTTTATGGCTGCACAATTTTCCATTGTGTATATGTACCACATTTTAAAAAATCCAGTCCAGCTAAAATGGGCAGCATGGTTGGTTCCATGTTTTTGCTGTTGTGAATAGAGCTTCAACAAACATGCGTGTGCAGGTATCTTTTTGGTAGAATGACTTGAGTTCCTCTGGGTATATTCCCAACAGGAATATGGAAGGTCAATTTCTATTTCTTTCAGAAATCATCACATTGTCTTCCAAAGAGGTTGCAGTACTTTGCATTCCCACCTGCAGTGTAGAAGCATTCCTTTTTCTCTGTATACTCACCAGCATCTGTGGTTGTTTGTTTTATTAATGATGGCCATTTTTACTGGAGTTAGGTGGTATCTCAATGTGGCTTTGATTTGCATTTCTTTAATGATGAGTGAGGCTGAACACATTTTCATGTGCCTGTTAGCTGCCCATGTGTCTTCTTTTGAGAAGAGTCTATTTATGTCTAATTTTTCTAAACTACTCATGAATCATAAACTATTTTATGTTATGTTTTCTCTCAATCAATCTGTACATTGTTCCTACACTTGCGATATAATGCACATACAATTTTAAACCCTATCTTTTCCACTTAATTAAATTAATTAATTTATTTGTCAGGACAAGGTCTTGCTCTGTCACCCAGGCTAGACAACAGTGGAGCCACCATGGCTCACTGCAGCCTCAAACTCCTGGCTTCAAGTGATCCTCCTGCCTTAGCCTCCCAAAGTTCTGGGATTGGAGGTGCAAGCCACTGTGCCTGGCCATTTTCTACTTAATTTTATTTCATAAACACACAGGTATGTTTCTACTTGGATAGGTATCACATTTGATATGTTATGATAGCAAACTATTCTATCACATATATATGCTATAATTTATATAACCCTTCTCCTATTGTGTGGCATTTAAGTATTTGCAGTTTGTCATTGTGACAAATGCCACACTTTATACCCAGAGCTCTCATCTTCATTTTTATAATTTCCTTGGAATATTCTCCAGAGTTATAATTATTGTGAAAAAGGCTACCCTTGAATATTTTTATGCTTTTTGGTAAGTGTTGCCAGATTGCCCTCTGAAATATATGGAGTTTATGTGCTCTTAATAGTCTCTTACTTTTAAAAAATGAACCACAGGAAAAGTCTATTGCACTTCTTGGACATTAAGCTAGAAGAGACCTTGGAGTTCAGTCATCTAGTGCAACTCTAAATTTACGCAGAAAGAAACGGAGACTCAGAGCAGTCATAGGCTCTAGGACCCAAAGCAAATTAGGTAGAACAAAGATCAAACTTAGATCTCTTGACTCCTGGGCCAGTGTCCCTCTCATACACCCGGCCAGCATAGCCTTTCCCTCCTTTCTCATCCTCTTTATGGGAGCTAGAGTTGAAGAGGAGAAAAGTGTGCTCGATTTAGGTTAAGGCATCAGAGGAAGTAGAATTTGCTTCAGCATTTAGTCAAATCCTTGCTGTGCCATAGCAATTACTTCTGTGTTGCTTAATCTTTCTTGCCCTCAGTTTTCTAACATGTAAGATGGGGTTCCAACACTATGCCCCCCTTACAGGGTTGTTGTAGGGATGAGAGAGAACATTTACAGGGCCACCACTAGACCATAGAGTACTTTTGTGAGGATTAGAAAAAGGTACTTCCTCTGAAAAGGTGCAAAAGCTAGAAATAGAAACTCCATTAATTGAGCAGACAGTACCTTTGTGCCACTTAGCAAAAGGTGTTCATTACTCCAAGGGAGGTAGCCCAGGCAGGGCACACAGTTTGGTGAGCGTAACACAGAGTGCATTTCAGCCCTCATTCATCCCTTTGTTTGCGAGTCTTCATGTGCAAGGAAAAACCTGCACAACCATTCAGTAAGGCCCAATCCATGGGAACCATTGTTTTTATTCTCATTCATATCTGGGGGAAGACCATTCTGTGGGACACTCACCCCATCCAACCTATCCATACACTTAAAAGTGAAAGCAGAGAGCGCTTCTTGGCAAGCAAGAGTTAAACAGGGGGCCTACTGCCATTGCTGCAAAGGCCATCAGGGCCAAATGTGAGCTCCCATCTTCATTAATTCAAGCTTTGTACTTTTCTAGGGGACTGCAGTTCGCCTGATGCATCTGCTCTTCCTAATTTGGCCTGTTTGGGTAACAAAGCTCCCAGTGATTATCTAAACCTCATTTGATGCACCTGTGAACAATTCATTATATTAATATAACAGCAGGGGAGGAGCAGAGACACTAATAAATAGGCTTTAGCTGCCAGGACTCCTTGTCACAGCCACAGAGGCCCCTTCCTCCCCTCCACATACATCCCCCAGCCCTCAGCCACGATGGGGAAGGTTCTGCAGACCCCAGGGCCAACGTCTCTCAAACTGTCAGGTTCCACAACTGGTCAGAGTGAAGCACAGCCATTCATTGTCTCTTCTCAAGCTCTACAGATATTTACCTGATCTGATTTGACAAATTGTTCCTGGGTAGAAATGAAGCGCAAGTGCTGCTAACTAAGGTAGCTTTGAACAGTACTTGGTAATACTCCTCGTGGCTGGATCTCCATTTATCAAAGCAGATCTGTACCACCACAACACACAGTTATTGGTCAGTGTCTCTATTTTGTTGACTCTCAGCACTTCTGCACTGGCCTAGTGTTGGGGAGAATTTTCCCTCTTTCCATCACCTTAGAAGATACAAACATACATTTGGTGATATCTATTTTAATGCTCCTTCAAGAACAGGGATTGTTTAATCCCTCTCAAACTCATTCAACTTCAAACTAAAACATAGCTCTGGAAACCAAACCAATCCACAGAAGATCCAGGATGGCGTACAGGCTGCCTCCCCACATCTGAGCCCCATACCTGACCCCTGACTTTCTCATCAGCCCCTTCTCTCCACTTCCTGTCTGGCACATCATGTTCTAGTTGGAAAGGGGGAACTGTTTGCAGTTTCTGGAAAATGTCAGGCTATTCCCTGACCCTCTGTGTTTGCCCAAGCTATGCCCTCTGCCAGGAATGCCCCCGACTGCTCAATTTGCCTTGTTACCTCCTACTCATCCTTTCACATTCTGTGGAAAGCTGGATTAATTATCCCTCATCCGTGCTCCTGTGCATACCTCTATCATCACACCAGTTCTCTTCTGTCATAATTATCTGTTATGTTTCCATGTCCCCCCTGGAAGTGGGAGCTCCAGAAATGCAGGGTCTGGTCTCAGTCATATTTATAGCCTCAGTAAATGAATGAATCCATGCAGGGCTTTTTGCTGTGGGGAGGCGGGAGTGGAGGGAAAATATATACAGGATAAGACATAGTCTTCTGTAGTGTAAAAGTGAAAAACACTGACTCAAGATCAAATCTCCCTACCCATTATTGGCTGTGTATGGTTAGAGAAGTCATTTCACCTCTCTGGACCTTTAAAAAAAATCATCAAGACTGTTGAATCAGTGAGTTTTAAACATGTTCTTTGGAGTTCCAGGTATTCTGATGGGGTGAGGAGTGTCCACAAAGGAAATAGATAAAATAGACAGAACTTCTTTGCCTTCCTCACTTCCTTGGATTCAGCTTTACTTGAGGAATGAGTTCTGTTTTTAAACATAAGAAAATAGCTAACAATCACTAAAACTCTCCAGGTGATTTGCAAACATTAACTCATTTCCTCCTTATAACAACCTTGTGGGAAGGTAGTTCTGTCTCTATGTATAAAATGGAGACACTAAAGTAGAAATAAGTCCTCATGTACATGGACATACAGCTCTGAAGTGCCAGAGCTGTGATCTGGGCTAAGGGGATTTCCAGGTCTAACATTTGGTGGTTTTATTACTGAACTGAAGATCTAGTATGTAGATAAAATGGTAACTGCTATATAATATAGAGTTTGCAGAGCACTGAGCCAGGGCTGTCATCAGTCTGGCTTGGCATATCCAAGCAAGGCTTTTTGGAGGAGGCAAAACTCAAGCAGAACCTCCAAACAAGAGTGAGATCCAGATAAATGGATGAGTGGGGGTGTACCATCAGATCTAGGAGAAAGGAAACATAATATCCAAAAGGAATACATTTACTGATCTCCAAGGTAGCAAGGGCTTCATAATTTTGACTTTAAAAGGATCCATTCCCTCTTGTCACAACATGCATGGGACCTAGTCAGAGTCTATCCTGGACGGTTCCTGTGGCTTCGCTGAGCCTTACTCTCCCCAACTTTAGAACATAATTAATAATAGTGAATTGTATATGATAGACCATACAGTTAGTTTAGAATAAAGTGAAAAAGTACCAACATCATTGCTATGTTTGGATATATTTAAAATACTTTTCAAAATACCCATCTTGTAAAAAACAAAGTATGTACATAGTTCTTGAAATCACAATATAATATTTATATTTTGGGGTCTTAGGTTTTTTATTATCATGTAGCACAATTTTGCTGCACATTTTGCTGCCAAAAGGGTATAGAGAAGAAATTCAATGCCCAGAAAATCTTCTCTGAGGCAAAAGGGAAGATCTTTAGGATGAGCATGCTTTTCACTGTCCTGCTGTTCCAAGCTTTTGGCAGCCTGGGGCAGCAGAATTTGTTATTAGCCCTTGCAGAGTAAGTATCTTAGTGACTGGATTAAAGAGCTACTCTGCCTTGAATTTCCTGCAGCACTTAGCTCAGCACCAAGATACAGTGGGAATCTCTCCTATTCTATTCTACTGTGCCCTATTCTATTTTTATCTATTCTCTTCCATTCACTCATTCATGAAGCATTTACTGATAACCGATTTTTGTGCCAGGCACTACATTATATGAGTGGATACAGAAATAAATAAGAAAATAAGGCACAGCACTTGTCTACAAAGAGCTGATAATTTCCAAGTCAGACACAGACCTATAAAGGACAAATATCCATTACATCTGTACATCTGAGGGCTTCTTACGTACGGCACAGGCTACATTCTAGATGCAAAAGGAGCCCAGAGTACAAAACTGGGAGGAAACACCAGGAAGCTTGGTCATCATGATCTTGAATATTTCTTAGATCCTCAACAAGTGAATAAATGCTAGCTAAAATATCACGAGCACCTTCTAATAAACACTGAACTAAATGTCTTACCTGGACTATCAAATCAGTTCTCACAACACTAGCATGTAAGCTTTATAATTCCCATTTTAGAGGCATGAAAATCAAGGCTTAAGGGAGTTAGACAACTTGTCCAAGGTTGTGTGCTATCCCCCTTTCACCTTTGAACCCTTTTTATACGCAATCCTTTCTGCTGAGAGCATGATGTCTCACTAGTCTTCACAGCCTGTCTGCCCCCTCCCCCACTTGCCTGGATAACTCCTAACTCCCTCTTCTAGTTTCAGTTTTAAAATCACTTTCTCAAAATAGCTATCTTTGATTTCCTACTACACTACCTCTCATAGCACATGTACTCTGCTATCTTGGCTCATCATCATGTACTAGAATTGCTTGTAGAATCTTTCTCTCCTTCACCGGATATAATCTCCATGAAGGTCATCTTGTCTTGGGTTTGTTTCATTCATTAGTATATTCTAAGAGGCCAGCAAAGGGCTTGGCACACAGAAAGTTTCAATAAACACTTCTCAAATGAAAGAAGGGGGAGAAAGGGTATATTCAACACTTCAAACAGTCATCCAATTCAAAAGATCTCCAAGCACTTAATAAGAAATTCTTCCTGGGGTCTTATCATACTGTTTCCACAGATGGGAAAAAAGACAGTCGATTGGTGAATTGCACCAGTTATCTTAGGCAGGTTGACATTTGTTGTACTACAGGGAATTTCTCTTAGCACAATATTTCCTGGGAGGAGCAGGTAAATATTGAGACAAGATACACATCAAGTTTTTTCTGTGAACCACTGTACAATAATCAATTCTAGAGATAACAAAGGCGTTTGTTAACAGCTCCATCTCCCTTTTCAAAGCTCAGTTCTCAGTCTGGCAACGTTACAAAGCTCAAGAAAAGAAGTGTTGTTAGCAGATGCCAACCACTTGTCAGAGGAAAAATCCAAAAGGCACTGTGCAATACCTCAGCTTTTTTACATACAGATAGGCTTTCTGTCCACCAGTTCATCAAAATTCCTGATGGAGTAGCTGTAGAAATGGAAAGTGAGGGTTTTACAAGCAGATTAAATACAAAAAAAAAAATTCAGCCCAGCAGAAAAAGCTACTTGTATAGATCCTGTGGTTTTCAGGTTATACTTCTGCAAATAAGAGTTTATGCCTGGGGACATAGTTTCCCCTCTATCAGAGTTCTTTGCACACTAGATATGTTATTGTTTGTAATGTATTTTGGTCATCTGTGCTAGAATTTGAGGACAAGAGCTTTGTTTCATTCACCTTTGTACCTCTGCTTCCCTTGGTAGCACATAGAACATGTCCATTACACATTCTCTGAACAAATGAATGAATGAATGATATGAATGAACATCAGTGAGTTGAGCCAATGTAGTTCCTACTTGAAAGAGCTAAATAAATTATTCTTGGATGAATTTCTGTAGAATTTCTACTACACGCTTTTGGAACTTGCTTGTGCAAACAGATTAATATAGTTCAAATACTTTTCAAAAGATAGTATCAGAACTGGGGATGGAATTTTATTTTTACTCTTTCTTAAGAGAAGATGTATTTTGTTTTGTGCCAAAACCGTGGTCTGATGAAGCCCAGTTGTTTCCATATCCCACTGAGCACACCAGGAGGAGCTAAAGACATGTGTTGGCAGAACGAATGAAGGAATGAATGAATAAATGAACGGATGTTCCTGTTGTCTTGGCTTCCCAATCAGTATCTGAGAGAACAGAGAAAAAACTGAATGAAGAGACCAGGTAGAAGCACATTTTGTAATTTCTATGGACTAGCTACCGCTGATTCAATAGCTTCCTTGAGTTTCAATGTTTTGTATCCCAGGTGACATCAATATACACGAAGTTCCTGGAAGCTGATGAAACACTCTCAAAGTCTTACCTAAATGTTCTCGCTATTTCTAGTGAGCCAGAAGGGTGCAAGACCCTGGGTAAGGAGCAAGCCTAGTCATTTGTTCCTGACCTCCTGACATACTGATTGCACCGCCAGTCTTCAGAGCCACTGTCAAGAGAATCTGTCTGTACTGTCTCCTCCAATCCACGAATCATGGCTACATGAAGCTAGAAGGAATATCTCAACCCTCTCTTATCTGTTCACACCATTCAACCTTATTATATATTGGAGTTTGCATACTGGAGAGCACCCTGGAGTTTGTAATTTCTGTGGTCACATCAAAGACACAGCACTCATCTTCTCAATGTCTACTGACTCGTCTTTCTCTTCAGTGTTATTTGGTCTCCCTATTTCCCATAGGCGTGATTTCTTTTTTGAGAATTAGAAAACTTTGGAGAAAGAAAAGAAGTCTAACTTCAAATTATAATTCTGCCATTAGGTGTGAGACTGTAGGAAAAGCCACAAGACCTCTGAGCCTCACTTGGTCATCTGTAATGTGAGCATAATGATGCCTGTGTATCAGAACTTGAGGGAGGACCATATTACTTAATGCAGTCATTGCCAAACCTTAATGCATATGCATTAGCTTTTGATGGCCGCATAACAATTACCACACATTTACCAGCTTAAAACAACACTCATATATTCTCTCACAGTTCCAAGCAGGCCTGACTGAGTTCTCGGCTTAGGGTCTCACAAGGTTGAAGTCAAGGTGTTGACTGGGCTGGACTTTTACCTGGAGCCTCTGGGGAAGAATCAGGTACCAAACCTCTTTTATTTGGTTGGCAGAATTCAGTTCCATGAAGTTGTAGAACTGAGGTGTTGTTTCCTTAATGGTTGTCAACCATAGTCTACCATTAGCTCCTAAGGTCACCTGTATTTCTTCTCATATGACCCTCTCCAACTTGAAGCCAGCAGCTGGGGGCATCAACTCCTTTCCATACTTGAAATCTCTCCATCTTTCTCTTCTGCCACAAGCCAGATAAAATTCTGCTTTTAAAAGCTTGTGTGCTTAGATTAGACCCACCTAGATTATCTCCTTTTATAATGTGATATAATCACCAGAGTGATCATTTATCATATACACAGTTTCTACCCATACTCAAAGGGGAGGAAATTATACAAGGACAAGAATCATTCTTAGAATTCTGACTACACAATGTATCAGATTCACCTTGGATAGTTTTTTTAAAAAATACTAATTATTCTGTCTTTACCTTAGGCCCTCTGAAGCAGAATCTCTAGGAGTGGGTCCTGAGACGTTATACATTTAAAAACTTCTTCAAATAATCTGAATGTAACCAGTCTGTCAATCGAATGTGAAAGCCATCAAGCTAATATTTTCAAGAGCTTCATATGTGTTCATACAATGAGTGTCATTTTTCTGTTCTTTTCTCTAGCATCTTGCTATTCAAACTCTGGCCTATGGGCCAGCAGTGTCATCACCATTTAAGAGCATCTTAGGAATACAGAATCTCAGGTACCACCCATAGGGTCAGAATTTGTATTGTAATTGTGACATTTGTGATATTAATGCTTGATAAGCATGACTTTAGGAAAAACAGACCCATAGCCTCAACTCAAACTCCATTTAGATTTACCACTTTCAAATGGATGTGTCTATACAAATATTTCAATGATATTAGACTAATTTAAACTGAATCTCAGATCATTTACCCACATTTATTGTATATGCAGTGCAGTGCTTGATAGAATATGAAAAGAACTGCAAATCATAGTTTGGATTTACTAGATCCTCTTACCGTCATTGGGTGTACAAAATAGATACTATTTCAAAGCAGAGAAGGCAGAGAAAAGAACTTGAGCTGATATTAAAAGCCACAGATGAACATCTCTAGAACCCAGTTTAAATGCTACCTCATTCATTCATGAAATTATTCAATAAATAAATATTTTTTGAGCTCCTACTATGTGCTGACCACTTGAAATAGACAAAATTCTGAACTCTTGGGACTGCCAGTCACTGGCTGTCTCCCCTGGCCTCACGCCCTTATTGCAATATTTAACACACTACACTATATTTTCTTGATTCATATACCAGGTTCTCTTGAAAGACTGTATTTCTCAGATAGCAAGATCCATTTTTCTTGGTATCTGCTTCAGCATGATAGTGCTTGGCATATAGGAAGAGCTCAGTGAGTGAGTGAATGAATATATGAATGAATACAAGAAGGAGAAGGTGAAGGGCCACCGCCAAGCCACAAGTAAAGCCACATCCCCTCCCTTTCCTGGAAACGGTGACACAGCAAACTAAAATGGCGATTGAAACGGTGCCTTCCTTTGTTCTTCCTCGGTGCCTTTCTTTGTTCTCCCTCCGCACCCTTTCCTGCACCCGCAAAAAACTCACCAACCTGGATGGAGCTCTGCCAGCCGACCAATAAATGACAGACAGGTCGCCCTAAGCCCCCATAAAGGCTGGAGCGCCCTTGTTTCAGTGCTACAGCCTGACCGTCAGGTCCTGTAGCCACCGCATTCGACCCATTAAATCTCTTGGCCCTAACGGGTGTTGAGTCTCACTGTGCGCCACCATCTTTCATTGGTGCTGTGACTTGGATCGGGTTCCTCTCGCCCTCAGAGGAGACCCCGTTCCAGCACCAGCGGGACTCACCCCTTAAGGCCTTCGCCCACTTTCTTGAATGCCAGCGCTGCATCAATCACTGGCCCTCGGATTGATAAGTGCCCCCTAAACTGGAAAACCTAAAACCTTGCCTGGGATAACCGGAGGGAACTGACTGTTGATCATCTGGCAGCCCTTTTGGCCCCAGGCAAGAGGGGAACCACACCCCACCTAGGTCTTTAAGGCCACAGTGTACCCCTACTGGCTTTCCTCTCCCTCGGCCATCAGGTATTTCAAGTCTGCTCTCTCCTGCCGTCCAGTTTTGGGCATCCTCTTCGTCAAAAAATCCTGGTACCAGATTGCCCTCAACCTCCTCGATTCTCTAGGAGAATCATGGGTTGTAATAACGTTCTGTGACGACAGGCTTTATTGCAATCTCCTCATATCCTAACAGCCGGCTGTCCAGGGGACGCTCTGCTCAGCCCCAGCTGTTAAAATGGGAAACTCGTCATCCCTGCCGGCTGACTCTCCCCTCAAGTGTCCCTTAAACAATCTCTTCACTCTCTCTCTCACTCCCGACATTAAACCCAAGTGTCTAATCCACTTCAGTACCCAAGACTGTCCCACCTATCGCTTAGACAACCAAAATAAGTGGCCCCCTTACGGGTCCCTAAACCCCAACATTATATGGAACCTCTATAACTTCTGTGAGCATTCAAAAAAGTGGGCAGAGATTCCCTATGTCCAGTCTTTCCCTTTACTCTGGGAACACCCTTGTCTCTGCCTCCGATGTAAACTGGTTCACCTCCTCGTGGCCACAAAGGGGCCTCTCTCTCCTGCCAATGCCTCCACCCCCCTCTTCCGTCTCTGACTTTGACCCAGCAGATGAACCTCCTACCTATCGACAACCCCA
>NW_007247468.1:312938-344964 GCF_000164805.1 Carlito syrichta
CCTGTCCGCCCCCACCATCCCTAATCTTTACCCACCCCTTCCTCCAGTTCCTGCCATCCCATGCAGTGCTCCTGTTACCTGCTCCAAAACAACCCCAGCCACTCTCGCTCCTCTTCGCGAAGTGGCAGGCGCTGAAGTCATTATCCGAGTTCATGTCCCATTCTCTATCTCGGACCTAACCCAGGTAGAAAAACACCTTGGGTCCTTTACAACTAACCCAACCACCCATATCAAGGAATTCTAATATCTTCTCCAAGTCTATAGCCTCACCTTTCCCCAAAGAGCACAGAAGAGTGTGGGAACAGGCTAGAACATATGCAGATGAGGTTCATCGAACCTCCCCAGCACATCCCCTCGGGGCAGTGGCAGTCCCGGACCAGGACCCTCGCTGGGACTATAACTCCCCCAACGGCCTCAGTACCAGAGATCAGTTCTCCACCTGTCTTGTTTCTGGGTTAAGGAAGGCAGCGCAAAAGGTTGTTAATTTTGAAAAACTCCAGGAAGTGGTCCGAGACAAAAATGAAAACCCTTCCTCCTTCCTTGATCACCTTACCAAGGCCCTCCAACAATTTACTAATTTGAACCCAGAAACCCCAGATGGCCATCAACTTCTTATGACTTATTTCTTCTCCCAAAGCTACCCTGACATTAAAGCTAAATTAAAAAAGCTAGACCAAGGGCCTCTTACACCCCAAAATGAGGTTTTGGCTGCCGCCTTCAAGGTATACCAAAACCGGGACAAAAAAGCTAAGCGGCAAAAATACCAAATGCTGGCTCAGGCTCTCTGCGGGACAGACACCGGCCCTCGCAGCGGTAGAGGAGGCGTCCAGAACAAACACGACCCTCCAGGACCCTGTTTCAAATGCGGCAAGGAGGGACTTTGGGCGCAAGCCTGCCCTAACCCTAAACCTCCATCAAAACCGTGCCCCAAATGCAATCTTCCAGGACATTGGGCGGTGAACTGCCCCAGCCCCCAGAGAGGAGCAGGGTCAGCCCCCAACTCTACCCTGGACTTACTGGGCGTGGCTGCTTTGGAATGATGGGGCCCTGGGTCTCCCCACCCGATGCATATCTCAAATGCTCGGGAGCCTAGGGTCAAAATTACAGTTGACGGACATCCCATCCTCTTCCTGCTAGACACTGGAGCCACTCTTTCTGTCCTGCAGGAGTTCCGGGGACCAACCTCACTGTCCCGGTCCCCCGTAATCGGGGTAGGGGGCCAAACCTTCATCCCACGCACAACTCCTACGCTTACATGCATATTTGCTGGCGTCCCAGTTACCCACTCCTTCCTGGTCATGCCTTAGTGCCCTATACCCCTTATGGGTAGGGACATCCTGGCCAAATTTCAGGCATCCATCACCTACAACCCCAGTGCTGCCCTCACCAACCCACCACCGACAACCTCCCTCCCCACAACATGCTTCACTCCCTCCCCCACTCGCCTCGGCGGTTAACCCACTAGTCTAGGACATCCACACCCCTTCATTAGCCCAGTGCCCGCCCGTTCACATCCAGTTAAAGGACCCGTCCACTCACCTCAGTCAACCACAATACCCTCTCCCCAGGGCTAGTCTGCTAGGTCTGCAGCCTGTCATAAACACCCTACTATGCAAGGGATACTTAAGGTCCACCAACTCGCCATACAATACTCCCATCTTGGCCATAAAAAAAACCTGACGAAACCTACCAGCTAGTCCAAGACCTTTGACTAATAAATGCAGCCGTTCTCCCCATTCACCCGCTGGTTCCCAACCCTTATACTACCCTGTCCACCATTCCTCCGACAGCAACTCACTTTTCAGTTGTAGACCTTAAAGATACATTCTTTACCATTCCCTTGGCAGCTGACTCCCAGGACATTTTCACGTTTACTTAGACTGACCCTACTTCCTGTCACTCCCAACAGCTTACATGGACGGTCCTCCCACAGGGATTTCGGGACAGTCCCCATCTGTTTGGCCAGGCTCTAGCGGCCGACCTTAAACTCCTGTCACTCCCCAAATCCGCTCTCAACCAGTATGTAGATGACCTTCTCTTATGCAGCCCCTCTATAACTGACTCTCACATGGACACTGTCCTGCTTCTCAACTTTCTAACACAAAGGGGATACCGAGTTTCCCCCCACAAAGCTCAGCTATCCAAAACACAAGTCACCTACCTTGGTGTAGCCATTTCACACCAACAAAAGGCCATAACAACCAGCCGCAAGTCTGTTATTCAGTCTCTCCCAGTACCCAAAACAAAAGAAGAAATCCAGTCATTCCTGGGATTGGTGGGCTACTTCCGAGCCTGGATCCCCAATTTCACCCTTCTCGCCAAGCCACTCAATGACCTGGCTAAAGGTGACCCTAAACCATTACTCTCCCTCTCAGCCATTAGACAGCCTTTGACCGCCCTCCAACAGGCTCTCCTCCAGGCCCCCGCCCTACGGCTACCTGATGTCCACCGACCTTTTACCTTATACGTCCACAAAAATAAGGGTGCAGCCCTAGGAGTTCTAGGCCAATTCAGTGGACAAACATTTGCTCCTGTAGCCTATCTCTCAAAACAACTTGACCACACGGTTCAGGGATGGGCCCCATGCTTGCGGGCCCTGTTGGCCGCCCACGTGCTCATGTGCAAATCCAAAAAATTCACGTTTGGAGCACCTGTCACCGTTGCTTCCCCCCACCATCTGCATCACCTCCTAGGACAAAAGGGCTTCAAAACACTCCCTCCCGGTCAGGTCCTATCCCTTCTGGTTTTCTTTGTCCAAGACCCCTCTGTCTCCTTCCAAACTTGTGCACCCCTTCACCCAGCCACATTAGTCCCTTCCTCTCCTGTCAACACCCCAATACATGAGTGCGTTGAAGTCCTTGAGTCCCTACTCCCCTGTCCAGTACACATTCAGGAAGGACTTTTATCTGTGCCCTCCTATGTTTGGTTCACAGATGGAAGCTCATATACTCATGAGGGGTCTTGGGTGGCAGGATATGCCATCACCTCTGCCACTGATGTCATCGAGGCTAACCCTTTCCCGCCCAACACCACTAACCAACAAGCAGAACTCACAGCAGTCACTCGAGCATTCCAACTGGCGGCAGGACGCTCTCTGTCACTTTACACAGACTCCAAATATGTCTTTCACATTTTGGTTTTGCACTCAGTCTTCTGGCAAGAACGGGGATTGTTAACCACCAAAGGGTCGGCCATCGTAAATGCTAAGCTCATTTCCGACCTCTTTCAAGCCTCTTTGCTCCCCACGGCCATAGGCATCTCACACTGTAAAGCCCACCAGGTTGATTCATCTTTTATCACCCAAGGGAACTCGCAGGCCGACAGGGCGGCTCGCCAAGCGGTCCTAAAACCCGTTCCTACCATACTCGTTAACACCCCCTCCCCACCAGCCGAACATACAAGTGAAGTCCCACAATTGTCCAATCTAATTCCCTACCTACCCTCAATTTTCCACCCAAACCCAGTCGCTCTCACTTTATTTCTTAAAACTTTCTTCCACCTTACTCCTGAACATACAAAACTCATGCACACCCTTTCCTCTCAATGCTCTACTTACCACCGAACAAATCCTAATACTCCCTTAAAGCCCAGAACGTTCCCCACTCACCAGGCTAGGGGAGAGCTCCCTGGGTCACACTGGCAAGTGGACTTCACCATCATACCCCATGTCCATAACATCAAATACCTTCTGGTCCTGGTTGACACCTTCGCCGGGCGGGTCGAGGCTTATCCCACCTCAAATAAGCGGGCTGCTACAGTGGGATCTATCTTAACCAACCACATCATCCCTCGATTCGGGGTCCCCTTCTCCCTTCAGTAAGATAACAGGCCTGAATTCACCTCACAAGTCGTTCAGTTTTTAACGACGGCCCTCAACATCAAATGGCACTTTCACATTCCCTATCACCCACAATCATCAGGAAAGGTTGAACGAACTAACCGCACACTAAAAGATATCCTCACCAAACTCTCTCTCGAACTCCATCAGGACTGGGTCTCCCTCCTTCCCCTAGCTCTCTTCCACGTTCACATCCTCCCTAAAAAGCCCACTCAGATTTCATCCTTCGAGGTCCTCTATGGCAGACCTGCACTTCCTCCTGGTATTCCAACCTCTCCACCTCATGTTCCCCTTCATATAACCTACCCCCTCATGTCCTTCATCCGTTCCAATATCTGGCAATATCAAGCTCTCCTTTTGCCCGCTCCCACAGAAACACATAATCCAAAGCCTCTCACCAGAGGACAATGGGTTTTCCTCTCAGACCCAGAAACCAAAACTCGCTTACTACCGAAATGGCAAGGACACTTCCAAATAGTCCTTTCCCCCCCACGGCAGCCAGCCTGCTCATAACCAAAGGACAACTCAGTCCCTGGTTTCACGCTTCTCGCCTCAAACCAGCTAAACTGCCTCCCTCTACCCCTTCTTCCACAGAGCCGCCGACCTATTCTTGCTCCACAATTCCAGGCCAGCCTCTCAAACTTCGAGTATCCTGTGTTGCTCGCTCCCTCTTCCTGCCTGTCATCCAGGAAAATCCCACATAATCACAAGACGCGAAGGTTGCCGCCTGCACTCAACAACTACCCTCTGCCAAATGGTCATCAATTTCATTCTTCCCTTACTAATAGTACTGCCTTTCTTCCTATTCCTTCTTTTCCTCCTACTTTCACATTGCTGTACATAGTGCTGCTCCTTGGCAGGGGTTGCTCAATCCCCTCCTCTGCTCACTATCAATAAGACCCAACATGATCATCGCTTTCCTCCTTGCCGTCATTTTTCAAACCAAGCCCACTACCCTGTCCGTCCTCCATTATCGGTTCACCATCTGCGAACTTTACATGGTCAGCGGGATAGAAACAGTCAAGGACTTAGACACAAAAACGTGCTCCATAAACAATTCCTCAAAACTTATTTCCCTCAACTTAAAGCCCTCAATAAGCTTGCAAGACACTAATCACCCCTTTCTATGCTTACTAGAAGACCAAACCCAGGACTACTGTAAATGGTGGCCTGATCAATATGGTGGCTGACCCTATTGGTCACGCAGAATTCACTATCCTGACGGATCCATCAGCAGAGCAAAATGGGGGAGCCAAGCTTCCTTGTCCGCCACTACATAGGAACTCCGGGGCGCAGAGGCCGCTTCTCCCACTTCTCTTTTGACATCCCTAATCTGACCGCTAACCTCTGGAAACACCTCATATACATAGCTGTCTACCCAAAGGAATGGTATGCCCGTCCCACTGGGCCCCTATCCATCTCTCGCTCCACCTTTACCCCTTCCATCACAGTATCAGTGGTGGAGCACATAAAAACCCAAGAACAACAGCTCCTGGCAGCGGTAGACCCATTGCCCCTTTCCTCAGAAGACCACCTCTCCTTACAACCCTCCCAACATTTTCCTTCATGGTTTACCATAATAGGCCACACCCTCCGCTCCTTAAACCAATCCTTCCCTTCTCTTCCTTCTTCGCAGTGTTTTCTTTGTGCCTCATTACAACGACCCTTGCTGGCTGCCGTTCTGCTTCCTGCCTCGCCCCACAGTAATAGTACCCTCAACTTGTCTTCCACCGGAGAGGCCATCATCAAACCTCACGTTCCACTTTGGGAAGTGGCATCCAACTCCTCTTACCTCTGTATTGGTCCGCCCAGCGTCTCCACTCTCTATCCAAATAACCCTCTCTGTTCAACCACCATAAACTCTACAAATGGGCACTTCCTCCCACCCGGCCTCTTCTTATGGTGCAACAGCACTCTCCTCTCCCAAACTTTCAATCTCGCCTCTCCCTGTATAGTTGTTACGTTGATCCTATAGCTCTCTCTTTACTCCACTGCTGACCTCCAGGCCCTCTTAACTGCCAAACACCGACGCAAGAGGACTGTCTTCCTTCCAGTCATGGTAGGATTGTCCTTAGTTTCCGCAGTCACCTCCATAGGTCTATCAGGAGGGGCTCTCGGCTACTCACTATGGGCCATGGAAGACTTGCAAAACAAAATCCAACTAGCTTTAGACACCACCTCCGATTCTCTCCAATCATGACAAAGACAAATAACGAGCATAGCCCAAGTAGCCCTCCAAAACTGTCGGGCTCTAGATCTCCTAACAGCCGAAAAGGGAGGCACTTGTCTTTTCCTCCAAGAGGAGTGCTGTTATTACATTAACGAGTCAGGAGTCATTGAACAAAACATCAATAAGTTACAACACCTCTCCTCACAACTCCAAGGAGCAAAGTCTTCACAAATCGGCAGTCTATTACAAAACTCCCTACTCACCTCTCACCTGGCTTTTGCCTAGCGTCACACCTGTCATTCTCATTTTTGGTCTGTGCTCCTTTCTCCCATATATCATCAAGTTCCTCCAGTCATAACTTTTAAAAATCTCTAATCAAAGCATTAATCAGCTTCTCCTACAGAATTATGACCTCCTGCCCACCGAAGATCCAGGTCTCGACTGTCCCAACCCTACAAAATTCTAACCTTGTCTTCTCATTTCAGACATGCTCGCCTCAAAGTTTACCCCCTACTACCTACCACTCAGATTCTCAGCGTTTCTTGACCACCTTCTTCGTGACAGCTGGCTCCTCCCTTCCCTGTGTCCACTTGATGACTGGCCAGACCAGCTTGCCATTTTCCACTTACAAGGCACCTTCCAGGACTTCCACCCAAATGAAATTTTTTTCTTTTGGTGCCTACCTGTGGGGTCTCATGTGGCTTGTCCTTTCATCCACCTCACCCACCGACACCCATTTTCAACAGGAAGTAGCCGGACAGACAAACACTGCCCCTCTCCCGAAGAGGTGGGAATGAAGGGCCACCGCCAAGCCACTAGTAAAGCCACATCCCCTCCCTTTCCTGGAAACGGCAACATGGCAAACTAAAATGGCGATTGAAACGGTGCCTTCCTTTGTTCTTCCTCCACACCCTTTCCTGCGCCTGTGAAAAACCCACCAACCTGGATGGAGCTCTGCCAGCTGACCAATAATCGACTGACAGGTCACCCTAAGCCCCCATAAAGGCTGGAGCACCCTTGCTTCAGTGTTACAGCCTGACCCTCAGGTCCTGTAGCCACCGTGTTCGACCCATTAAATCTCTTGGCCTTAATGGGTGTTGAGTCTCACTGTGCACCACCGTCTTTCAGAAGGGGCATTATAGGGGTGGGGAACATGCATGGATAAAGGTATGGAGGGAAGGATGAGCATAGCAGCTTTCAGAGAGAATTGCAACCTGATCTGACATGAAAGTTTACTCTGGAATAATTCATGGAGTAAGATTAGATAGAGTTAGACTATAGGAAAAAGGAAATTTTAGAATGGAAAATATACTTTTCAATTAAATTCACAGATATGTATTAAATTAATGAGGAATAAGGAGTTGCTACTGGATTTTGAGGGAATTAGAAGGGACCTGGCCTGTGATTTGATAATCTTCAATACCTCATAAAGATTAAACTTATTCTATTATCTCTGGATGGAAAGAGTAGGTATGGCAGAGAGGAAGGCAGAAGGACAACGTATGGGTGTGACATGTGTGTGTTTAGTGTGTATATTTGGGGGTTGTAAGGAGAGAGGCATCACAGCCATCCAAGAGAAAAAAAAATCATGAGCAGATGCTCAATATGGAAAAGTTCCCATTTCAAACATGCCAGAACATTTAAAAATAGATTGATAGGCCAATGCTGTCCCAATGGAGCTTTGAGAAAACCTTCTTGGAATGCTGATTTACATCATGCATTCATTCTTGCATTTATTCACTCATTCAACAAATATGAACTTAGTGCTGAACAGCGTGCTAAGGACTGGTGTTACAGAGATGAATAAAATAAGGTCTCCTGATCTTTCACAGGGGGAAAGCCCCTCCAAATTAAACTTATTCACTCTACTAGAAGATTAATCATGTCAGTGGTAAGATGGAATTGCTCAAAATTGAAGACGAAAAAATTCCGTCTGCAAGCTCTTTAAGCTTTCCTTGAGAGTCTGATATTTTCTGGCTCAGCAATGTGATATTTTCTGGCTCAGCAATGGAAGGCAGACAGATAAACCCGGGGCCGAATCCATCTCTTATTGGCTACGTGAGCTTGTGTCTGTTTCTTCATTTGTAAATGGGCATGATTCCTACATTACAGGATTATTCTGAAATTTAAGGAAACAATTAGCATATGCAAAGCACCTAGGTAAGTGCATCACACATACCTCTAGTTTGAGAGGCTGAACCTAGAAACTGCATGACCAGGGCTACATAGTTGACTGACTTTCAGTCACATTTGACCAACAGGGGCACCATCAGAATCAGAGGTAAAAAGAAAAAAGAAGGAATATTTCTATTTCATGTATTCCCCACTCTCTCCCTCCTTCATTGCTGTGTCTCTGGCAGACACCACATCCCTCTGTCATGCTAGATCCCACCAACAGCTTCCGGTCTAATCTGGAGCTGGCACTCTCCTTGCTTTCTCAGTAAAGTAGAAATGCTTTTCCTGTTGCTCACCCCTGGGTGCTTCACTGTTTGTTTCCCTACTTCTGCCCAGATCTTTATATGCAGTTCCTTTTACAGCCTTGTCATTTGAAACATCTAGGTTGAATTATAATTCCTATCAGTACCAGGACTGATATAAACAGGTTAAATTTTTCCAGTAAGGCCAGAACTTCTCAAAGTGTTTTCCATAAGTTATTCTGTGAAAAAGAAGTTTCTATGGTCAAGTAAGTTTGGGAAATGCTATATATTTGATTTCCCTCTTGGAGACTCACAATATATATTAACATATTAAAGGTTCAGAGAAGCCTGAAATGAAGAAAAGTGTTTAATTTTATTTAACATCATTTTCTATACTCATTTGACCATGAAACTATTATTTCATGTAGCACCTATTAACATCTCACACTTGAGGAAATGCTGAACTAGGCTAAACTAATAAGATAATTTGTCACATTTATCGCAGTTTGAGGGTGGAAGAACTTGGACTTGAAATTTGCTACTTGTTATCCTGAGTCTGCCACCAATGCACAAAAGACTTTGAGCAGGCATCTCACTCTACTAGAATTCAGTCTTCATTGAGGAACCGGAAAAATTATCTATTTCACTCATACAAATCTGACTCCAATGCATGCTCATAATACTTTCATCAACATGAGCAATCTTGGCAGCTTGGATAGAAGTATCTCAGGAATGTTTTGCTTTGTTTCTTTTGCAACTGCAGCTTTTCACCCCCAGAATTTTACTCTTCACAGTTCTTATTTCAGTCAGGACTCCAAAATTTTGAAAGCACTTGTGATGAACCTCATAGAAATGTTTGTAAAGCAAAATCCCACCATTTTAAATGTTCTTTCCACTGTATCACGCCACAGTTTCTACAGTAGTAAAGTGATGATATTGAACGTATCCCTAATTATAAGACTTTATAATGGATTGATGTGTTACTTTTCATTTAGTTATTTATGCCTCATGGAAGGGATAGCACTTCCAAAAGTCAGTAAAAAACAGTCTCATAGTGTAATGGGTCAGAAATTCCCATTCTCAGAAGGCCTAATTTAAAAAAAGCAAAGTCTGAACACATGGAGACCCTAATGATCACTCAAGTGATGTAAAAGGGTCAAGGCTATCAAATAACCATCAAATATTGTCCAACATTCTTTTAAAAATAAGCAAAAAAGAGTTATGGCTATAGCCATTAAAGTAACATTACAGACATTTAACTGCTTGTTTGATATTGTTCCATACCTAAAACACAGGCCAGATATTTCTCTCAATACGGCAAATTGTAGCTCACAGGAAATGGAACTGAATACAGATTTCAGTTCTCAGAGTTTTAGATAAAAATGTAAATGAGGAGAAGGCAATAATTAAACAAATCATTCACAGGAATTTTTATGGCCTACTTAAAAACCATCAGCACAGTTCAAGACACAGCAAGAAATTCTGAGTCCTCAAAATAATTGATCTGCAACAAGGCAAACACTCATTTAATCACCATACTGGAGCTGAATCAAAAGAGCAGATAGTTGGCATTCAATTCTTGGTTTTTCATACTTTATTTTCTTCCAGATATTTGAGGAGAAGATGATGAACCAAATTCTGAACAAAGATCAGCAATACAGTCTAATGTTACTTAATAACATGAGCTATCACCCAACTTTAAAACTATCTGAGGTTGGGTGCAGTGCCTCAAGCCCATAATCTCAGCACTTTGGGAGGCCTAGGCAAGAGGATTGCCTGAGCACAGGGGTTCAAGACCAGCCCGGACAACTTGATGAGACCTCGTCTCTACAGTAAATATAACAAAAATTAGCCGGGTGTGGTGGTGCGTGCCTGTAGTTCCAGCTACTTGGAAGGCTGAGGCGGAAGGATCACCTGAGCCCAGCAGATTGACACTGCGGTGGCTGTGAGCATGCTACTGCACTCTAGCCTGGGTGACAGAGTGAGACTCTGACTCAAAAAAAAAAAAACCTATCTGAAATGGTGACAACTAAAATTGCTTGTAAAACAAGCCCTCTCCTTCCAAATGGGAACAAACAGAAGAAGACACTCTGTGACATTCCTGTTTACCATGTAATTTTTTTTAAACCAAAAATTAAGTTAAAATTTTCTTAATGTACAAGTCAAAATGTTAAATGTACTCCATAATCGTATAAGTTTTGGGATTAGATTTGTGATACACATGGGACTGGTCACCTCCAAAACTGTCACATATCTATATTATACACTACTTTGGATGTAGCGAAAGTCCATTTTATGTGAGTTTAATGTAAATATAAGTGTTTGTCAAGGTTAATGTATAAGAAGTGTCATACTGCTAGAAGGGGTCTTCCATGTTTGCTGGAGAAATTGAGACACGCAGAAGACAAAATCTGGAATCTTAGAGGAGGAGAAATAATGATAGCAGTTAAAACCAGAGGAAGCAGGAAATTAGGGAAAATAGTATTTGTTTTCTATAAATGAGAAAAATAAAGCCCAGAGACATGTCATCTCAATCACCTCGCAAGTGGCAGAGCTAGGATGGCAATTTAGGAGTGCTTTTTTTTTTTTTTTCCCTGAACATGTTCTTGACCCCCCAGCCAGGATTTGGCTTGTGTCGTTTTAGAACGGGTCAGCTATAGGGGAAATGGCATTTGCCATCTTAATATCTAAGACCCATGGAGGGTCATTTCAGGGGAAGAAAAGCAATGCTGTTACCAGCTTGATTTAATTAGGGATGTATTTTTACTTTAAAACAATACTCTACTCTTACCATTTTGCTTAGCACATTCATAACTTTATATTTATGGTGCACAAAGAAATTGGATTCTGCAGCAGAAAATACACTAAATTCTTTCTTCCTTGCCCTTATGACTTTGGATTTTAAAGACAGAGTCATCTCCTGTTTAATGCATGGGGTTAGGAAGGGTTTACTTTATTTCTCCATGTAGCACTGAACTCCTTGACCTCTCTAGGAAGTTCATCCCCCTCGCCTCTGTATTACCTCTGAATTCTTTGCATGACTTCAGCTTAGAAGTCATCACCATAGCTGTTTGCTCTTTTCCACTGGGAGGCACTTCACGCAGGAGATCCCCTCTGAAGTCACTGACTCAAGGTGAGGCAAACTATAGGAGTACAAGCTCCAGAGACCACATCCTTGCTTAGTCCTTTCCCCTGCCCTGTCTCACTTCCCTCAATTCACCACACTCCCAATCAATCATTGACATAAGAACCCCTTCTTAACTTCGGGTTCCAGGAGATTGACTCAAGGCAGAGTTATAAAAGAGTATGAATCAGTTTGCACTGTTTCCCCGCATGCACAAAGCATTAGCCAATGGTAGCTATGATCACATTACTGGCCATTTCTGGAAACTTTTAGCACAATTCCTGGCACACACAGCTGCTCAACAAACCGAGCAAAGTGAGGCTACACAGAATCACACCTTGTGGTCTATGTATCCCATCTGGGTACCTTGAATACCCTTGGAGGTGCTTGCTTTTATCTCTTTGTCATCTCCATTCTATTAACACTTCCACCTCTACTCATTTCCATATATTTTTCTTTAACCACAATAATCATAAAAATGTCTATTGCATTCCTAAAGACAAGTTGCCCATAGTGGAGAGAGAAAAACAGTCTCTATTCCCAAGAAATAAAAATGTGTTCTCAGTTTTACGATCAATATAAAACAAAGAACAATGCATATCATTAGATTTCAGGAAGTATTTAGGGGAAAACTGTTAAACTGCTTAAAGGTTTATTGTTTTATAAGTAACCACATTAATGATATATTGATATATTTAAAGTAGGTACTTGCTTTTTCTCCTCTTTAAAATAATGGAGTAATGATAATACTAAGCATATGAGCTGAGAAATTCAAATAGCTGGCAAACTTGTACTTTTTAAATTTATAATTCCCCCATGAAGCAGACAGCAGGGCTATTGTAAATGCACAATGAAATTAAACAAGAGCCTGAGAGTAGATGATTCAGGTGTCATGACTCATCAGATACCTTTACTAGGAAAATGAGTAGTGTTTCTGCATTTCCTTCAGTTTCACAGCCCTGAAAACAAGTCTAGCTCCCCTCAGTCTGTTGTCCAACCCATTTATGTCTGCTAAATAGACTAAACCTTACAAATTCAAAAAGACAAAATCACAATGAGTTACTCTGAATAATTTAGGTTCACATTTTGCTTCCATCAGGAAGTATGTACTTACATTTCCTATAGTTTGTTACAAAGAGTATAACAAGTTCAGGACATGGCTCTGCAATAAAATATCTAGCCTAAGAGAAATGTCTTATTATGAGAGATAAAGGTATTAATATTATGTTTATAACGAAATTCCACAGCTGGGTGAAAGAAGGGTGCTCTTCATATAAAGGAGGGCATATTCCAGAAACTTAATTTTCCTTTAGAAAGTCTGGTACTTGAGGTATATAAACACGAGACCTATAGGATATATTGGGGGATGTCAGCTAAGAGGAAATACATAAAAAAAATATAAAGTAGAAATCTGGTAGTGTTGGGGCACCAAGAGAGAAAGTATTGGGTCTGAGAGGAGAGGCTACAGTCCCTGCTCAGTTAAGATGAAAGATAAGTAAGGAGGACACTGACCTGGACCCTAGACCCAGGAATCAAACAGGTGTCACAAGACAGTAGAGACTACCTCTCTTGCCAGCCTGGTGCAAGGGATTAGTGAGGTCATAAATGGAAAGGACTTAGCACAACGCCTGCTCAAGTCAATGTCTGATACCTGATGAATCATAATTAGCATTCCAGTTCAAAGGCCTGTTACTTGGATTTAAAAAAATCAAGGCAGAAAGAGAAGCAATGAATAACTTGCCTGAGGACACACATATAAAAATGTTATTGTAGATCACCAACCTGTCATTTCTATTTATAGACGTTATGTGCCAGGCTCTGTGCTAAGTGATCTATGCATATTACCTGACGGCAGTGCTATGAGATGAGAAAACAGAGGCTCAGAGAACTGAAGAACTCAAGCCTTGAGCGCAGGACCGACTGGCTCCTAAATCTGGGCCCTTCACTGTTAAATGATTCTGGCCAACACCATATTCTAACCACCTGCGTATCCATTGGGCTCCATTATAGACCATGAACTCTTTGAGGGTAGAAATTGTATCTTGTTACCCCCGTATTCCAGGACAAACCACAGGGCTTGACTCCAAAATATGTGTTAAATGAATGAATGACTGCATAAACCTGGAACTTAGGCATGTCTATAAACAGTGTAGTCACGAATGGAAAATGAAAAACAGCATACTTTATGTTATATGCAATATTTTCCAGAGTGCCTTTATATATCGATAACATTTCTCATACCTCTGTGAAGATCTCGCTGATTTTTCCTGACCTTTGTCCAAAGTGATCACCTCTTCTACTAAAATTTATTAATAAGTTTATTATCATAGAAAGGGGCCAAAAGGAGTAATGGGGATATCTTCCTTTTAGATAAATCTGTTTCTTCATCTGTAAAATAGCAATAATTTCTCTCATTGGCACCCAATGTGAAGGTTATATGAATAATATGTAACATTTATCGAGTACTTTCAGTGTGCCACATATATATGTGGGTGACCTTAAACAGAGGAACAGGACACATGTTTTGTCCTCGCAGATGTCATATCATTAGATTTCAGGAAATATTTAGGGGAAGACTGTTAAATTGCTTAAAGTTTTATTGTTTTATAAGTAACCACATTAATGATATATTGATATATTTAAAGTAGGTACTTGCTTTTTCTCCTCTTCAAAATAATGCAGTAATGATAATACTAAGCATATGAGCTGAGAAATTCAAATAGCTGGTGAACTTGTACTTTTTAAATTTATAATTCCCCCGTGAAGCAGACAGCAGGGCTATTGTAAATACACGTGGACAGGTAGGTAAACAGATGATTGCAACACACTGTAAAAAGTGCCACCCTGAAGACTCTACCTATGTGTCAGGGGAGCAGAGAAGAAAAAGTGCTGGGCTCAGCTTGAGGGCATTAGGGAGGAGCTGTTCAATGTCAGAGGTCTTGGGTTCAAATCCCAGCTTGACCATTTATCACCTGTGTGACCTGAAGCAATTTACTTAATGCATCTGGTACCTTCAATTTCCCTGTGGAGAAAGTGGAGGTAATAATAGTTCAGACCTGGTAAGTGTGTTTTGAACATGAAAATGGTATGTAATATCTAAAGACTTTATTACCATGCCTGACACATAGTAAAAGCCCTACCAGGGCTTGACAGAAGAAACAATCATGGGCAGTGAGTTGAGGTCTGTCAGAAAGGAAAAGAGATGTTTTATTGAAGACCTTACAGGTAGAATGAACAACATTGCAAATGGCTGAGTGGCATGACATGAGGTTTTTAATGTTTTGATTTTATGACCCACTGTAAAAAATACACTTTACACCACAATTTTGGCACACACTTCTAAAACCAAAGTTTAATTGAACAGTATTTGCCCTCACACTGGGTGTAAGATACTCTGATCTATCCTATCCTATCTTATTCTTTTTGGGGGGGGGGGGAATTGAGTTCGCACTCTTTTGCCTAGGCTGGAATGCAGTGGCATGATCACAGTTCACTGCACCCTCGTCTTCCTGGGCTCAGGTGATCCTTCCACCTCAGCCTCCCCAGTAGCTGGGAATACAAACATGTGCCACCATACCCAGCTAGTTTTTTTTTTTAATTTGTTTCCTGTAGAGATGAGGTCTCCTTATATTTCCTGAATTGGCCTTGAACTCCTAGACTCCAGTGATCCTTCTGCCTCAGCCTCCCCAAGTGCTGAGTTACAGGAGTGAGCCACCAGACTTGGCCTATTTATTATTATTTTTTGTAATGTTGAAGTCCATTTAATTGATTTCATGACCCCTTAGAGGAAAATGTCTAGGAAACATTTATTTCAGGACACCATAAGGGCTATAGTTTTACACAGCTGAAGTGCAATCTGATATTATCTGATAATGTTACACATTGTGCTTGGTCCCAGGCCCTAATATTAATGGGAGTGATTGAGACATGGCTAAAAAGAAAGTTAGGACCTTTGGTATAAAAACTCTCTCATAAACCATATTGCAGAGGTCAAACTCGATCCTGCAGGTGGTGGGAAGCCACCATGGAATTGTGATGTGATTGGTTTTGAGTTTTAAGGTGATTGCTCTGGTAGTGATGGGCAAGATGGCTCAGCAGAAACCAGGGCTGGAGCAATGTCAAGGAGCTATGTTTTGATGAAAGCTCTGAATAGTTACTAGATTCTATTATGATAAACTTTACAGCAAATTACACACCTCATCCTAAAATGCAGTGCTTTCCCCAGGATGTTGGAGTCTATCCTATTTATGGTTGTACAAAGATTTGGCTGGGGGCTAGCTTTCAGGGTCTTAGGGCTGACTGCACTGGTAGATTTTCATTCTAACTGTAAGTGTATCGAGTAGTTACCGTATTAAAGAGGCTTGTCATAATGTATTTTATTTTTAACAAGTGATTTGAAAATATTATGGACCTGATCTGAACTCTAACCCATAGGAAATGATTTTCCATAAATAGGAACGTAATGTATTTTCTGAAATAGTATGAAATTTAGATGGCTATCAAAGGCTACTTTGTTAATAAAATTCTTCTGCTAGTATTTGGTGGAAAGGACTATTTGCAAGCCGATTTTTTGGCATATTAGAATTTCAGGGTTAGAGAAAGTAACACTTTAATGAGTGCCAACTATATACAAATGATTTTTATACATGCTATGATAGATTCTCTCATAACCAACCTTCAGTTAAGCAACTTGATATATTAACAAGGTTCCCATTCTTTTGATACAGCTATTATCTAGTATCTACAACTTCAAAAAACATGAATGACTAGTAGACTTCTCTTTAGAGCACCTGTATACTTCTCCTAATTAGCTCACCACATAATTAATTCAAATTGTAAATTTGTTATATTTATTCTGTGATTAATTAATATTTACATTGATGCAATAATATTACAAAAAGAAACTTTCTTATGAACTCTAAGTTGAATACTTTAGAAAGACTTAAAATAAATGAACTGCTTAATAAAATGTTGAATTAAGTTGAACATTTATAGGACAATTGTAAAAATAAAAGGAAGAAGCAGTAAAAATTTTTAGGTGTTTTAAGCACCCATTTTACTTTAAAGAAACTCACACAAGAAATCACACACACACACACACACACACACACACACACATCACACAAAACTGACACAGATATCACACAAAAAATGCTTCACAGGTACATTTGATGCTAGGATGCTGGTCAGTGGGCTGTAATCTACAAGAAAAGACTTTGGCTCTGGATCAGAAGGTTGCTAAATAAAATAACTGTTTTATGTTTTAATTTGAAATAAACTATTTAACATCTATGTATATACTTTTTATCACTCCCTGATATTCTGGTTATCTAATACAGTGTATTATAGCACCTAAATATTGAGGGCTTAAAGTAGCAACAGCATTTATTTTGCTTCTGAATCTGCATTTTGGGCAGTGCTGAGTGGGGACAGGTTTTCTCTGCTGTACCCTATGTCAGTTGAGGTATCTCAAAGATCGGGGCTGGGATAATCTGAAGGCTGCTGTATTTACATTTCTGGCAGATGATGCTGCAAATACTCAAACAGCTGTGGACTGGCACAGTGTGGGCTCCTTGGGCATCTTCCTGCAACTCTATCTGACTTCTCCCCATGATATTGCCAGCATGGCATCCCCAGGTAGTCATACTTTAAACAAGTCAGCTCAGGGATCTCAAGACACATATTGCAGGAGAGAGAGAGAGAGACAGAGAGAGAGAGAGAGAGAGAGAGAAAGAGAGAGAGAGAGAGAGAGAGAGAGAGAGAGAGAGAGAGAGAGAACACCAGCCAGATGGAAGCTATATTGCCTTTTATGATCTATCCTTCTAAATTGTAAGCATCCTTTCTGCCATAATCATAATCTACTGACTGGAATTTTTACAAATGGGCACCCAGGTTCAAGTAGAAAGAACATGGACTTTACCTTGAATGAAAGAATGTCAGTGTGACAGTTTAAGAAGAACACGTGGGATGGGATAAATTTTAGTCACCTTTGGAAAATACTATCTGCAATACCTGCTTGTATTTCTTCTTCATCTTCTTCTTTTTTTTTTTCAGTTAACTAACCCAAGAATCTGATACCATTGGATGAGAGAAATTTTATTGTAATTAATTTAATTCTTACAACAAACTTGCACAATGGTAATCATAATAGGCCTTCTGGAGACAAGCAAGCTGAGGCTCAGAGGACTTGTGAGTAAAGCTCACTGCCTTTCTTCTTCTGATAGGGATTTGGGACTTGCACTTTCCATCTGTAAGCATTATGTCCATCCTGTCAGGCCTAAAAATCAACACAATCCACAGAAACATCAAGAACCCATGACAGACAAAATTGAATCATTAATTTCATCATACACACTAGTCTAGATTTCACTGAGATTAGTGGCTTCCTAATTTTGTTGCATATTAGAATCATCTAAAAAGTTTTTTTAAAAAGTTTGCTTTGCTAAACTTTGGCCTGGCCATGCAGCTCTGAGCTATGGTCGCCATGTTTCCTAGCTTCAGCCTACTGAGGGGAGGTGAACCTCCTCTCTCTAATTTACTTTCTAAATAAATGGTATTTTCCAGTCTTAAAAAAAGTTAAAAAAAATTCTGATAATCAGGTTGCATCACTTAAAAAAAAATCACAATATTTGGAAATGGCAGTCAGGTATAATTTTTAAAGATCTTTGGGTGATTCAAATGTGAAGCAAAGGTAGGGAGCTACCTACAACCTAGATTCTTCACAATCTAGTCTAATCTAATCCCTCTCCGTTTCAAGTTTCCCCCTTTCCTTCTCTCTCTCTTCCCCATTTTTGTATTGAGCTTGGCTTCTCTATTTGTTTCCCAAACTGCTTATTCCAAGGATTTTATTCATGTAAGTTCTGCTCTGAATCTCAGTTTTCTTATCCATAGTGATGATGGTGATGGTAATAATGCTATCATAATACTCACATTGTCACATTAATATAAGAATTAAAGAGGTAATGTAGGAGGTACTCAGTGAGCTTGTTAAAATATTTGTTGAGTGGATGAATCATTTCATAAGTTTCTTTTATGACCAAAGAAATTAAGCCAACATGAATTTGGCTTCAAGTATTAAACACAGATTAAATATTCATTTTTAGGATACATTTGTTTTAAACTTAACACATAGATTCATGAATAACACTATAAAGAACCCATTCTTTAAAATATTAATATAAATATTGATGGACAGGAGGGAAATAATTGGGGAATTGTATCTCCCTTGACAAAGGGGAAAAAGGCCATTTAAAAATATTACTTTCTCCCTTTTAGACAGAGAGTGGAGGTAAGCCACAAGAAATCCCAGTTCACATGAAAGGACCCTGATAAAAAATGCAGGTGCTGTGAAACATTTATATGGGCTGAGTGTAAGACAGTATGTAGGCTTGAATTTGAAATGACACGTTGGCATAAAACAGATCTCCCACAGGCGGATTTGAAACTTCCAGAAAAGTCTTAAAATGACATCTTTCAAAATGAACAATCATCAAATATGCCCAAGTCATTACCTCAAAGTACTTTGCTAATGAGACAGGCTGAAGAAATAGCTAAAAATAATTGACCCCAGTTTTACAGCTGAAAGTTGTAAAAAAAAAAAAAAAAATCCCCCCCCCAAAAAAGCTATTGCAGGGTATGAACCTAGAATTAGGCATTGGCAACTGTTTAGCATATTAAATGCAAACATTAGGACATGTCTCACTCAGCACAGAAAAATTGCCAATAGCTTTTATTCACAAATTTCAAATTGCTTTACAAATTACTTGTTATCATAGTCCCTCTTGCAAATCTTATTCCACTTGTACAATGATACAAAGTGAATTCACCCCAAAATCTAACAAGATGTTTGCTCCAATACGTCACTGGATCTTTCACAAGCTAGTAAATCCAGCAAGGTAGGTTTTATTGTCCCCATTTTGTGGATAAAGACATTGAGGTTGAGAGAGGTTAATAACTTGCTTGTGTTTACAGTCTTTCAAATGAACCACATTGCCTCACTTCAACACAAAACACAGCAGAGAGAGTGAATCATCTCCGTGAGGGTGCTGCACTTGTGAAAGTGTTTCAAAATGTGATGAAGGAAATTAATGTCTATTTGAGTACATATTATGTAAAATATTAGATACAGTATGGAGAATTTCTTATGATATGTTAAATAAAAAAGCAGAGTATAAATTAAATGTACTTAATAATCTCAATTTTAAAATATGCATAGGAAAAAGATGCAAAGAAAATATGTTAAGATGTGCATCTCTTTTTTATTATTTCCTGGCTTTCTCTTATAACCATGTATTATTGTTATAATTGAAAAGAATAGCTAATTTATTAATTTAACTTTTCTACTGAGCATCTCATGTATACCAGGTATTATTATAGACACTGAGATTGGACCGTGAAGAGAAAAGGTGAACTCCCTGCCCTTAGTGCAGCATATTTTCTAGACGTAAAATGAACAATAAAGAGGAAAATCAATTGATCAGTTCATAAGCAAAAATATTTCACGTGATCATAAGTGCTACAGGGACTGTAAGGATATGACGATACAAATGTAGGAGAGGAAGCAGGGGGCAGGTGGGTACATTTGAACATAAACTTGGAGTGTACTATACACCAGTCTCAAAAAAAAGCATTTCTGTGCAAGAAGCATGGAAGATAAAAGACTGAGGTGGGGATGAGCATCAAGTGCTGAGGGCACAGCCTGAAAACCAGTATCATGGAGAGGAGGGAGAGACAGGGTAGTGGAAGGAAGTAGTCAGGGCCAGATGGTGTAAGGCCTTGGGGGTCCTGTCTGCCGCCTGGACTTGATTTAAATGTGATGAGTACCACTGGAGTTTTTTGAATATATGTTTTGGAACAGGAGAATCATGAACAATCTGATTTACACGTTGTAACTACTCCAAGGAATGCTGTGCTAAAAACAGTTTTCAGGAGCAGCAGAGAAATCAAGGAGCCAGGTGAGTAGCTGATGATAACTGACCATATAGTCCAGCCCAAGCAAGAAAAAAGAGTGGCTTGCTTAGTGTAGCAAATGTACATCTCATCTAGAGTTAGTGAGAAATCATTTGATTCTGGACTTTTTTTTTTTTTGGCCTGAGTTTGAATAGATGCTTCCATTGATTAGGTGGAGAAGACAGGGAGGAGCATGTTTAAGAGAATACCAAAGAGCTCTCTTTAGGACCTGTTGACTTTCGAGTGGAGACATGGAGTAGGTGGTCTAAAGCTTAAAGAGAGACCAGAGCTGGAGACATATATTTTGGAGTCACAGACATAGAGATAGCATTTAAAGCCACAAAGCTGGCTAAGATCACACAGAGATGGGGGAGGGAGGTGAGGAAGCTGCTCAGAACTGGGAGTTTAATTCTAAGTTTCATTTAAGAAAGAGAAAGAGAGACTGAGGGAGAAGAGTGTATGTTCTAGGGGTTGATATGCAAGGTGCCTATATGATTGTAGCAAACAAATTGTCTCAAAAATGTATTTTTAACATTTTCTGGAGAATCTAAGAGACTATAAGAAATAGGATGTAAAAGTAGAGAGAGACTGAGCTTGGTACGAATTCCTGACACTGACTCTTACAATTTGTGTCAACCTGAACACGTTAAAAGCTGTAGGTAACTTGGTTCCTTGTCTGTAAAACAGGAATGACAGCAGTCAGCCTCAAAACCTACAGGCTTAGCAAAGTAGCACTCCTGTGCTACTGTGTGCCCTGTAATTAATCTTCTCACACTGCAAATGTGCTGCTTCCAGGTCTGACTCCACTTCTAGGTAGTGAAGTTCATGAGGAAAACAATACCATTCTATATATCCTGGGTCCAAGTGTCTTAACAAGAGGACTGGTGCATGAGATAAAGGATTAGTTAAGAGATTGCTCTATGGAGTCAGACCCTCTAACATCTATACTAGCAGTGCAACTCTGGATGTATTACGCAACTCTCTGATCCTCAGTTCTGTAGTAGTTAAAGTGGGAGTTGACACCTATAGCAGAAGATTACTGTGATGAGTACATGAGATATGAAGAAGGACCCCGCACCCCCCAAAAAGTGGAATTGGGCAAGTGTTCTAGAAACCACTGGCATTGGTGTAATAGCTAATATTGCTGTGAGAAGCTGAATTCAGCTTCAGTTAATTTTTTTTGGAGATTCTTTCAATGCATTTGCCCATCTCATGATTAGTGATCTATGAACACAGTTGCCCACATTGCACTGAGTGTTCAGCAGTTTTTACCAAAATCGGCATGAACCACATGCCCCACCCTCCTTATTCACCTGATCTCTTTGTTTGTTTGTTTCTCTGGATGAAAAAATCCTCAAAGGGAAACGTTTTGCTGATGCAGAAGAGGTGAAACAAAAAAATGGCAGAAGCACTAAAAAGATCACAATTGATGAGTTCAAACACTGTTTTGAGCTGTGGAAAAAGCATCTCAATAGATGTATTGCATCGAACACAGAGTACTTTGAAGGTGACTGAAGTTTAAACATGTAAGAATAAATACACATTTTTTAAATGAATAAATTCTTTTTGAATAAAATTCAATGACTAGATTCCGCCCACCCCGTAATGTATGTAAAGTGTTTAGCATAATGCTTGGCATCATATATTACAAAATAAATTATTAGTATTTGTGTTGATATTTTTTGTGATCCACTACCCAGCCTTCTCTATCCTGTTCTGAGCTCAAGGAGCAGGGTATGATGAGAACCACAGAGTCAAATACACCCGAATTCACGTCTTCACTCCTCTATTTACCAGCTGTGTTACATGTGTAACTTCAAGCTCCACGAGCCTTTAGAAAGGTGACACTAATGCCAAACCCAATGGGTGTCCAGAGGGTAACTGAAAATGCGTTTAAGCATTTAGCACCGGTGTATAGGAGTCTCTCAATAAATCTTCTTTGCTGCCATCATCACTTTAATGTGCAAGAAAGCCCTTTGTAAACTATTAGCTATTGTGCACCCCTAAGAGATATTTCAGTTGTTATTCACAGTATGATTCACTGCTGCCAAGATATAAGGCTGCCCTTCACTGAGGCCTGTTGCATTTCTCTCTTCAGTCCTTTACAGAATCTGTGATCACTGCCTCCTCTAAGATTCGGCCCTGGCTCACCTCCTCCAGGAAGGCTTCCCTAATTAATTGTGCCACTTTTCCTCTTATACTCCCCAAACACTCCATCCTTAGGAGTAAATTCAGATTTACAAAACAGATGAATTAGGTTAATTGGTTGTGGCACCAGAGGATTCCTTAGGATTGCTTTAACTCATGGGTTCCCAAAGCGCAGTTAAACGACGTGCAATTTACAAACATTTGATTAACACTCAGGGGCTCTGGGACACTGATATTGCCCAAACCGAGGCCCAGCTTTGGTTGGGTCTATTTAGCGCACATATGTTAAACTTACTCCACTAGTCTTCAGAGTTGGCTTTGCCTCTTTTAGGATTTACCATTAAATTCCCACAGGAGAGGACTCTGAATTTAATTTCTATTACCTTCAGGGAGGAGTTACAGCACAGCACTGTCCTAGGTGGGACCCAGAGGAGGGGAGATTGCCAGTCTGATCTATGACAAGAATGGCAGTTCCTACCTGTGGTATTGTCTTAATTGCCTTTCGTGATAGAAAGTGTGAACTGCCTGGAATGGCAGTAAATTGCATATGAAGAAAGGGGCCCCAAGAGGAATTTTATCCACAGAAGCAAGGGACTGTGGAACTGAAGATGAAGGCAAACACTTTAGAGATTTCTTCTTCTTAGTTGGCTTCTTGTGTTAACTGCCCACCCCACCCCAATCAAATGATGCTAAAACTCTTAAATGAGATGAGCCAGTGAGCTCAGCTTCAGGTATAACAGGAAAAGGAATGCAGAGAAGAATGCCTCACTCCTTATGAGCTTGGGAGGTGAAGAGTTCAGGGGACAGAGATGATAAACCATCAGGCAACAGTGTTGTACAAAAATGTGGGGTTTTTTGGTATGTTTTACAAAAAGGAGATAGTTATGCATTCATCAATCCACAATTTTTTTTTTCAATTTTAATAGTATAACATGAATACAGAGGGTGCAAAAAAAGTATACATTTTAAGAAAGGAAAAAACTGTATTAAAATTGTAATTCTTAATAGACACCAGTAACAAAAGGTGAACACAAGTCATGTTTGACTTCTGCAATGACAAGAGATGCTCAAGGGGTGACCATCAGCATCCAGACACTTCTGATTAGAGCAAACATCTCTTAACGTCATTTAAAATGTGTGTACATTTTTTTCTGGCACCTCCAGCATATATCTTGATCAATACAGGAGTAAAGTCATGTGCCACATAATGATGTTTTGGTCAATGACAGACCATATACATGGCGATGGTCCTTTAAGATTATAAAACTATATTTTTACTGTGCCTTTTTTATGTTTAGATTTTTTTCCTTTGTTCAGATGCATAATACTTACCATTGAGTTACACTTGCCTACAGAATTAAGCACAGTAACATGCTGTACAGGGTTGTGGCCTAGGGGCAATGGGCTTTGCCATTTAGACTAGGTGTGTAGTAGGCTATGCCATCTAAATTTGTATAAGCATATTCTGTGATGTTCACATGATGACAGAATCACCTAAGGATGCATATTTCTATCATTAAGGGATGCATGACAATATAGAGAATCAACACATCCTTTTTTTTTTTTTTTTTTGAGTTGAAGTCTTACTGCGTCACCCAGGCTGGAGCACAGTGGCACGCTCACGGCCACCCCAACATCGACCTGCTGGGCTCTGGCGATCCTTCTACCTCAGCCTTCCAAGCAGCTGGAACTATAGGTGTGTGCTACCGCACCTGGCTAATTTTTTTTTTATATTGTAGAGACAAGGTCTTGCCAAGTTGCCCAGGCTGGTCTTGAACCCGCAGGCTCAGGCAATCCACTTGCCTTGGCCTCCCAAAGTGCTGGGATGACAGGCTGAGCCACCGAGTCCAGCAAACACATCCTTTTAACAGGTGAAAAATATTCCATAATATGGACTACCATAATGTAGTTAATCATTATCAAACTGGGGATGGAACACTGAAGTTGTTTCCTTTCTTTTTTCATTATAAATAATATTGTAATAAGCACCCTTATATACATGAACTCACAAGCTAAACCTTATATTGCTACTGAGTATATCTCATTATCTCAATGGGTCTGTGGGTGCATACATATAATTAGGCTAACTTAAAGCAGAATTACTGGGTCAATTGGTGTGAACATTACAAAACATTATAGGTGCTGCACTTCCAGATAACATAATGAGACTCATTTGCCAATCACTAGCTATTGACTTTGGGAAAGTTTCTTGAAATTCAGTTTCCTCATCTACAAAATGGAAATAATAATATCTACCTTGAAACATAAAGGTAGTAAATATATGCCATCTGGCACAAACTAAAAGCTTAATAACTTACATCTCTCTTATTATTCTACTGTTATTAAAAGGCAAATCCTAAAGTTACAATTAGCAGAAAGAGTATAACCAAGGGCACATAACTGGAAGACCCATGTGCTAATCCCAGCACTCCCATTATTTAGCATCAATCTGGGCAAATCCCTTGGATCTCTGGGCCTCCATACCCACAATTATTGAAAGTCAGGGTCAGAATAAGCAGCATCTGTTCTTTTGCAGCTCCACGATCTCTGTAATTGCTTACTTTATTTCTAGGGCATTATTGGGAAGAAGCTATCAGCCTTTCAGATCTACACAGATCATTTTCTTTGAGACAGAGGTAAGATTGCAAAATAAACAAACAAACCAACATCCCAGGGTAGGCTCCTAAAGAAAGCACATCCCTCTTTCTGATCTCAGTTGCTGGAGATTCTTAGCTGTTGTACTGTGTCCTCTAGGTTCTCAAACTGTCTCATTACAAAGAGGGGCATTTAAACCATATCTGTGAGTCTGGAGAGAGGAAACAGAATGGCCTCCAAAATCCTATTCCAATTCCTTGACCCTCCAGGCTGACTCCATTTCTCCTCACCATGCTCAAAAAATCTCCATCGGCAATGACCCCACATTCTGTTCTGTGCTTGAATTGCATCTATTTCCAAATTAGACTTTCAGTCCTGATATATAACTGATTGCTGTGTCCTCAAACTATTTAACCCAAGGCCTCTCTTTTGCCTAGAAGAAGCCCGAGGAAACTTCGCTGAATGGAACAGAATTTTGCAATAGCTCTCATTTGTAGGCTAACTGATTAAATACTACAATGATACAAGCCCCTTCCCTTTCTCAGAATACTCTTCTGGCAAATATAGCTACAGTGAAGGCATGACTCACACAGTGTTAGTGTGGAAGATGTTTTAGAGAGTGTCTTATCCAACATGTGAATATCTGAATGTGTGTGCTACCTATCAATCCCTCCCCACCCAATTCATATGTTGAAACCTAATCACCAATGTGGTGGGTTTAGGACAACGGGGTTTGGGAGGTGATTAGGTCATAAGGATAGAGCTCTTATAAATGAGATCAGTGTCTTTATAAAAGTCGCCGCAGAGAGCTGGCTTGCCTCTTCCACCATGTTAGGACACAGCAAGAAGGAACCATCTATAAACCAGAAAGTAGCCCTCACCAAACACTAAATCTGCTGGCTTTTGATCTTGGCCTTTCCAGTCTCTAGAACTGTGAGAAATAAACTTCTGTTGCTAATAATCCACCCAGTTTATGGTACTTTGTTATAGCACCTTGAATGGATTAAGACGTAACACCTTTGCTTATTAATTTGCTCATTTACTTAACTAACATTACTGTATTCTGGAAGAGGGAACTGTGCTCTAGGTAAGTTAAGTGGCTCTAGGTAAGTTAATATCAAGATTAGCTAGTGAAAAATCTGAGATCAGGACTTAAGACTTTCTGACTCTTGATTCAGCTCACATTATTATTTACCATGTTGCAGCAATAATTATAATTTAATGATCATTATTCTGTACATTATCATTTTCAAAGTTTGCACTTAGTATAGAAATACTTGGGCTTCTTGAACTTATTAGTATTCTGGGACTTTTATAAAATTTTTAAAATCTTAACTCATAAATTTCCCACGTGATTGCTTTCTACTAAACCCTCATGTTACATAGTAGAACTTTTTTGGTTTCAGGTTATAAACTAGAGAATCCATTCATAATGGCTGGAGAAGTCACCAAGTTTCTTTTTCTTTTTTCTTTTTTTTTGAGTCAGATTCTCATTCTATTGCCCAGAGTGCAATGGCATGCTCACAGCCACCCCAGTGTCGACCTGCTGGGCTCAGGCGATTCTTCTACCTCAGCCTTCCGAGTAGCTGGAACTACAGGTGAGCTGTATCACACCAGGCTAATTTTTTTTAGACACTGTAGAGATGAGGTCTCACCAAGTTGCCCAGGCTGGTCTCAAATCCCTGGGCTCAGACAATCCTCGTGCCTCGGCCTCCCAAAGTGCTGGGATTGCAGGCTTGAGCCATCGCTCCCGGCCCAAATTTCTATAGAAAATATTATTTAACAAAAAATCAAAATCTATAACTACTGCTATTTAGATGGTGTCTGAACAATGAGTTATGGGGTTTCAAAACAAGGCCAGGGCTTTGAATTGTATGCTCCTCCCATCCTCCATAGTATCTGAAATCCAATGCCATACTCAAGGTAGAGAGTTGGTATAAACGAAACCTGCAGAGTTTTGTAGTAACAACTGTAATAGATTTTTATTTAATATGTGTTGAGTACAAGGCAAGATAGAAATTTTTCAAAGCCGAGAAGGACACAGCTTCCACTTATTCACTATAATAACTTGAAATGTCTTGCCACATGCAGAGAAGGCTTGTGCTGCAACAAATACAAGAGAATAGGCTTTATATTCAGATGGCCCTGGGTCCAATTTCTGACTCTGTGACTTCACATCTCTGTGAATTTTTAACTCATTGATCCTCACTGAGGCTCAGTTACCTCCTCAGTAAAACAGGGGCAACAATATCTTCCTTATAGGATCATTGGAGGACAACAAATAAAAAAACATAGGTAAACGTTCCCAAAACAAATAGCAAGAGGAGTTAAAATCAAGCAAAATGTGGATGACGTGAATTCAATCAATAATAACAGCAGAGCTGAGTACAGCTATCAAGGAGGGCTTATACTGGCACCAACGGTTCATTAAGATGAGGAATGTGGTCTTTGTGAGATCCCACTTGGGCAATGCCAAGGGTTTTTGCCAGTAAGAGAAGAGCAGCCTCTGAAGAAGTAGAGGAGTGGCTTCCCATGCAGTATCTCACGAGCTGCACCTTGGCTTCCAGGAAAAAGGGGAAAGAGAGCCCCTGACTGCCTAGATTGGTCAAAGAAGACTTTCTAGACAGGTGGGTCATGAACTAGAACTTGAAAGTTAAGTGAGTTTCCATCATAAGCAGACCCTGAACATTTACCATAATGCTATAAGAAAGGGATTGGCAGTAGCCGGAAACTGCCAGGGGTGGGAGAGGGTGGACATAGCATTAATAAGAGTACCTGATCTCAAACCAGGCAAAATGGGGACCAAAGGTAGGTCTAAACTTTACCTGTACTATGACCACTTATATACCTAATCCTGAATTGTACCCTGCAGATTTAAAATAAAATAAATTAAAAAGAAAATAAAAGAAAGAAAGTTAAGTGAGCTTCCAGTAGGCAGAGAAGGAGGCATCAGGGACAGCAAAGGCTCAGAGGCTAAAAAAGAAAGGACAAACTATGTGAGCATTTATATCAATTTGTGGGTGGCCTTGGTTGTCAAACAATGGGATCTGTGTTTTCTCCAGTTGACAAAGAAAAGTCATGTTCCCAAGCTATTGAAAAGTGGACTTTTAGGAAGAATAACCCGGATATGGAACAGGAGCAAAGAGGAAGCTGAAGGCAAGGGAGACGATGTTAGTGAAGAGTGTATTACATCTGGTTCAGGGAGTGTTGGAACTTGTGTTCCAGCTTCACCTGGGAAACCATCAACAAGTTGCTCAGTTTCTCTAGGTGGCAGTTCCCTTCTACAAAATAGGAATACCAATGTCAGGATTTCATGTGAGGCTCAAATACACACATAGATTAATAGCAAGGGAATTACTCTGTAAACCCTAGAACATGCCTGTCCGATAGAACTTGCTATGATGATGGAAAGGTTCTCTATGTGAGCTGTTCATATTGATAGTCAATAGCCACACTTGAAATGTGTCTGGTGTGACTGAGGAACTGAATTATTAATTTTATTTAACTTGAATGAATTAGATTTAAATTTCAATAGGCATGATATTGGACAGCAGAGCTCCAGAGCCTAGGGTAGAGGAAGGAGAATAGATTTTTAAAACAGAAAGACCCATGTTTCAAACATGGCTTTGACCCCACTGAGAAAGTCACTTTGACTCTCTGGGAGGAACTGTGGCGAGATGTCCTTGAGCTCTGGGGTCCGGCCGCCAGGGACATCTTGCAGCACTTTCCTTCACCCCACCGCGCTTTCTCAAGCTTCTGTGTGTCTGCATTTGCAGCTATCCTTGCATGAAATAATCATCCACCTTTGTCCCTTGACTTTGCTTGGAGAAGTTAAAATTTCTTTTGGATCGAATTCAGGTATCTGCCTCATATCATTCACAAAGCTGTCTCTCCGTGAATGTCCTTTATGGGCCCTGCGCTGGGTTGTGGGCCCTTCCCTATGCCCCTATGAGGCCGTGTGATTCCACCCTTAGAGTACATGACACCTTGCAGCCTGCCTCTCCAGGTGGGTTGTTGATACAAACGGTGCTCACTGAAGGGCACTGGTCAAATTGTGTGTGGCAAAATATGCATAATGTAAATTTACCAATTTAACCATTTTTAAGTGTATAATTCAGCATTGAGTACATTCACGTTGTTGTGCAACCATCACCACCTACCATCTCCAGAACACTTTCATCTTCTCACACTAAAGTTCTACACCCATTAAACCCTAAGTCCCCATTCCCTCCTTCCCCAGTCCCTGGCAACCACCAATTTACTTTCTGTCTCTCTGAATTTGACTACTCCAGCTACCTCGCCAAAGCAGAATCATACAGTATTTGACCTTTTGTGTCTGGCTTATTCCACTTAGCATAATGTCTTCACGTGTCAATCCACGTTGTAGCATGTGTCACGATTTCTTTGCTTTTTAAGGCTGAATAGGATTCCACTTATGTATAGACCGCGTTTTGTTTATCCCTTCATTCACTGATGAACACACAAGTTACTTTCACCTTTTGGTTGCTGTGAATAATACTGCTACTGTGGATATATGGGATAGGATTGTGTATCATATTTTTCTGTGCATTCCTAGCACCAAGTACTGTTCCTGGAAATACAGGAGATATTTAGTAAAAGTATTCGTGGGAAGAATCGGCAAAGGAAAAGATGAGGGAAACAGAGAGGGAGGAAGGGGAGGCGGCAGTTAGGCTGATGTATTCCCAGCTCAGTCACACACACTGCCTGACTATCAATATGAACAGCTCACACAGAGAACATTTCCATCATCATAGCAAGTTCTATCGAACAGGAATGTTCTAGAGTTTACAGAGTAATTCCCTTGCTATTAATCCCTTGTGTGTATTTGAGCCTCACATGAAATGCTGACATTATTATTCCCATTTTGTAGACGGGAACTGCCACCTAGAGAAACTGAGCAACTTGCTGATGGTTTCCCAGGTGAAGGTGGAACACAAATTCCAACACTCCCTAGGCCAGATGCAACACACTCTTCCTTAACATCATCTCCCTTGTCTTCAGTTTCCTCTTTGCTCCTGTTCCTTTCCCCACAGAGGATGTCTACCACACTGAAATAGCCAATCTCAGGCTTCGCCTTGGAAGTATGCCGATTTATTTGTTTTGCTTTGTTTTTCTAGTTTTTCCTTCGGCAAGAATCTGGTTTTGCAATCAAAGGCCTTGGGTCTCTTTCTGCCCTTTCACACAGACAAGTCACATACTCTGAGCATCAGCTTCTTCATCTTTAATAGGGGACAACAGTTTATTCTTCCCAGGTGTTTGTGTGCATGTATGGGTGTGTGTCTGGTGTGAAGACTAAATATCGGCGTACCCTATGAACTCTAAAGGAGTATATAAACTACAGATATTTCAGTCATTCTTCAGAACTTTTCTGTCTTCTATGTTTTAATTATAATAAGTCAATTAAAATCCATAATGGAAAAGGAGACTAGAGACTTAAGGAGAGTTTCCTTTTAAATTCCATTTCTAAACCTAGAGGCAAAGAGTGTCAAATTGGGAAGAAAAAAAAATTTATATTCGAATCACTTTCTGATTCTATTGAAGTTCTGGGTTTCTATTTGGGCCTGACATAGTCAGTGAAAATATTAAGCCTTTATAACGCCAAAAAGTGCTAATGCACAACACCAGTAATACTTCAGCCACAGGCGACATTTAAAGAATCCCCAGCTTCGTAATCACATTAACATTTAATGTGCCCAAGTGCAGCTGAAAAATGTTTTCTCTCTTCTGCATCTCCTTCCTGAAGCAAAAATGCTAATGGAACAGGAGAATTCCATTTGTACCCTGGGAGGAGTCCCCACAGAAAAGAGAGTCCTTCAGACCCCTTTCCCACATGGGCTGATCTTCAAGGTAAACACAGCTTGTACGTGTGGGCAAACATCTTTTATCACTTCACACCCTTTATAGGTCAGCCAGTTTGAGTTGGAGACACAAGAGAGTTCCCGGAGAAATTCATTACTGCCACTCACTCTGGTTTTCCATCTCAATATAATTAAGCTTGGCTAATTGTCTATCATGATTAAAATCATGCCAATAACAACCTTGTTCTGGAGTTTGGCTTGACTCCAAACTCGTTAATCGCTCTTGGTGTAGAGTAGGTCATTCCGTACCTCACTTCAGCTGTGAAATTCCTTATAAATAACATGCTTAGATAATAAGATCATCCTTGGGTGACCAGGAACCATCAACAGAGTTGACACAAGCCATGGCTAATATATGGGATAACTGAATCACAATTCAAGCCATTCCCAAGAGCCTGGAACACTAAGCTGAGTTAACACAGTATCATCTCACGGGGGCGGGGGGGGGGATGATTGGGGATTGCAGAATAATGTAACTGCCTTCATCAGTCATTTATTTCCCCCAAAATGAAATGTTTAAGCTTACTTCTTAACTCTTCTTCAGTGTTGTCAAAGAAAATATAGTACCTTGAAAAGTAAAGACGACCCAGAAAACTTGGTTACGAAAGGTTTCAGAAACTTTTTAGAAGGAAAACATTATGGATTTTTTTATAGTACTCCTAGCCTTGTATCACTTGTAGTATTAATGCACATTTACCATTTGCTTAAGTTCTCTTGTTAAAATTCTTTCTTTTTTTATGGCTATCTTTTCTCTCTTTTATCCCACTTAAACAACATTATTCTTCACTCAGTTCTTTCGAGGACACTGTGGTGTTCCAAGTAGATTTCCTTACTCTTTTCAGGACTAAAGTGCTTATTCCTTCGACATCTGGGAATGTTGACAGTTGATGTCTCATGGGTGAATCC